>NC_063186.1:2616392-2712657 GCF_023159225.1 Perognathus longimembris pacificus
GGCCGCCCGGGGCTCGCTCTCCCCCCCCCCCCGCGGCCGCCCGGGGCTCGCTCTCCCCCCCCCCCCGCGGCCGCCCGGGGCGCCCCCCGCCCCCCCCCCGCGGCCCGGCTTTGTTGTCCTTCCCAGCCGCCCCGGCGGCCCTCGCCGGAATGCGGCCCGCGGGACCGGGGCCTGGGCAGCCCGAGCCCCCGGCTCCGCGCGCCCCGCGACGGCCCAGGCGCCCACGGGGAGGAGGGCGGGAGGGAGGAGGCCGCTCCGGGGGGGGGGGCGCCCCGCGACGGCCCAGGCGCCCACGGGGAGGGAGGGCGGGAGGGAGGAGGCCGCTCGGGGGGGGGGGCCCCCCGACGGCCCAGGCGCCCACGGGGAGGGAGGGCGGGCGCCCACGGTGACGGAGCGCCCCGCTCCCCGGGACCGTCGGGGGGACGCGCCCCGGCTCCAGGCCCCCCCCCCCCGGCCTCCCAGCGGCGCCCTGCGTGCGAGGCTCAGCTCCGGGAGGCCAGAAGCGGGCGGGGGCCACGCGGCAAAGCCCCAGCCTTCAGCCCAGAAGCCGGGCCGGGCCCCAGGGCCCCCCACCCACCCCCACACCCACGGGGGGCAGAAGGGAGGGAGAAGGGATGGGGTCACCCCGACTCCAAGCAGAGACGCCACCAAGGCATGTAAAAACCACGCACGCGCACGCACGCACACGCACACGCACACACACGCGCGCACACACACACACACTTGGCCGGCTCTGGGGCTTGAACTCAGGACCTGAGCATCGTCCCTGCGTTTCTTTTCCTCAAGACCAGTGCAGCAGCACTTGCGGGTTTTTCCGCGTATGCATGCGGGGCTGAGGAATCGAACCCGGGGCTGGGCTGCTAGGCGAGCTAGGCCCCCTTCCCAGCCCCCACCGTCTTGAAATAGAGGTGTGAAGGGATCTGCTGGGTTGGGGGTCATTTTCTCCAGGTCACGTGGCCTGGGCCGCCTGCAGCCTGACCAGTGCCCTGCAGAGCTCAGGGTGTGTGTGTGCGCGTGTGTGTGCGCGCGTGCGTGTGCGTGTGCGTGTGTGTGTCAGGATCACTGCCTGGGGAAGCCAGAAGATTCCACCATGGAGGGTGGAAGGCGCTCTGCACCACTGAGCCTCTGAGACCCACCAGAGAGCCAATTCCTAGCTTTAGATTTTCTTTTGCCTTGACCTCAATGTCCTTCCTGCCCTTGTTTGCTGAGGTTGGTGCTCCACCACTTGAGCCATCCCTCCAGCTCAACTTTTTGCTAGTTCATTGGAGATGAAGTCTTTAAGGACTGGGTTGTGGTTTTGTGCCTGGGCTGGCGCTGCACCATGATTCTTTAGCACTCGGCCTGAATAGTTAGGATTACAGGCCTGCACCACCAGTGCCTAGCTAAGAATAATACTTAAAAAAAAATTCCTAAGCAATCACTCAACCTAGCACCGTCCAGTTGCATTCTATGAAACCATAAATGTAATTTACATTTCTCTACTAGCTACGCAGGAGTTGTAGGAAGAAATGACATCAGTTGTAGAACAGTACTTACAAAGATATCCTGTCGAATGAGAAAAGTAAACGCAAACACAAAGCCCCAACAAGCAAAGGTGATCAAGAAACACAGATGGGGTGAATCTGATCACAGTGATGACCAAGATGGAGAGCGGAATAGTAAGCATAGGACGCAGTTTGACTTATTTGTATAATCTGAGGTTTTACTTTAACATGGGCGCTGGTGGCTCACACCTGTGATCCTAGCTACTCAGGAGGCTGAGATCGGAGGATTGTCATCCGAAGCTGGCCCAGACTGAAAAGTCCATGAGAATTGTATCCCTGATTAACCACCAAAAACCAAGACATGGCGCTGTGGCTCAGATGGCAGAGCTCTAACCCTGAGCAAAATAAGCTCAGAGACAGCACCCAGGCCTTGACTGATTAAAAAAACAACACAAAAACAAAACAAAAGCCAGGTACGGGTGGCTCACACCTGTAATCCTAGCTCCTCAGGGGGCTGAGATCTGAGGCTCTTGGGTTCGAAGCCAGTCTGGGCAGGGAAGCCTCCAAGACTCTCATCTAGAGATAACCAGAAAACCACCACGAACCACCGGAAAACCGGAAGAGGAGCTGCGGCTCAACGTGGTAGAGGGCTGACCTTGAGCACAAAAGCACCCAGGCCCTGAGTTCAAGTCCCACATCCAAGATGATACATCCCAGTACGGCTGGGGGTGTGTGGGGGGGCACACAGGGTCGCCAGGGCGGCACGGGAGGGGGTCAAGGGCAGCAGTGCAGTCCCAACGGGAAGGGGAGCTGGTCGGGGGTGCGCTGTCTGGGAACTCACGGGAACATCATAGCCACAGCACAGAGCGATTAAACTCCATTATCGAGGCGGGGCAATTGATGTTCCAGCTTTCAGAAACTGTCTCCTGAAAGCCAATGGTTTCCTACCCACCCCACACATCATCCATCAAACTCAGACTTGGGACTTGACTATCACAGCCCGGACCTCGGCTCTTAGTGTACCTGAGGAAATTCCAGGCTAGAAACCCCAGGCTGGCAACTTGGCGGCGGGGGGGGGGGGGGGGGGGGGCGTGTCCATTTGGGGCTTCTTCTACTTTGCCTCCCACGCCTCGTGTGGCAGAGAACAGCTTGGGATAGAAGAATCGAGTGCAACGTACCAAGGAGAAAGCTGGGATTCGACTGACAAAGTATCCTTGGGCTCGTTTTATTATTGCCTTAACCAGCAAAAAGCCGGAAGTAGGGCTGCGTCTCAAGCGGTGCAGTGCCAGGATTGAGAAAAAAAAATGCTAAGGGGCAGAGCCCAGGCGCTGAATTCAAGTCCCAGGACTGACACACACACACACACACACACACCCCTGGTGTGTACCAGGAAAGATGTAAGAGCTAGGAGTGTCACTCAGAGCTAGTGTGCTCACCTTGTTCCATTTACAGAGCTGTAGGAAGGGCACCTAAGCCTTTTTTACTGAGGAATTTCAAGCGCCACTAAAATTTCCATCTTAATAATTGAAGCCACTCCAAGAGTTCATACACTTAAAAGCCCAAAGAATGTAAGAATGTTCTAGAAGATACAGGGCATGAATAAAACATGTGCCTTCCCGGTTCTTATTTCTTCAACGTGTTGATGAACTTCTAATGAGCTGCGAGGAGGAGCTCTCTGGGATTACCTCCACAGGGGATCTGGACGGGAGGAGAACCGCAATTACTGTGATTTGAGTGGACGGGCCAGTCGATAAGTGGAGCCCTATTAGTGCATTTCTTTGCAATTTCCACTTAAGGAACAAATGTATGAGGGGTGGCTTCCAGCCTTCAAAAAAATAATGGCCATTACTGTCTTTAAAAATTCAGGCTTATTTCCTTTGGTTTTCTTGTGGTGGTAGGAAGTGGAGTCGAGAATCTTGGGCTTGCTGTACCTCTGAGCCACACCCCCGGCTTCCGGGCTTATTTTATATAGAGTTAAATATGTATGTGTACAGTGTCATGAATTCTGACAAATGCCTGCACTCATATAACAGCGCCCAGGTCAAGACAGAACATTGCACCACCCAAATCCTGGGCTCTTTCTAGTCAGTAATTTGACCATTCTTCACATTTCTGTCACTAAGTGATTAAACCAAATACAAGCCAGACTGCAAGCCCAGCACTGGTGGCTCATGCCTAGAGGTTCGAAGCCAGTCCATAGACTCTTACCTCCAATGAAGCGCCAAAAAAGCTGGAAATGGAGCTGTGGCTAGACTAGTGGAGCACCAGCCTTGAACAAAAAAGCTCGGCCCCAGCACACACTCTCTGTGTCACGCACACGCACACACGTGCACACACACACGGTAAAACTGGGCTCCAGTAGCTCACCCTGTAATCCTAGCTACTGAGGAGGCTGAGATCTGAGGATCTCAGTTCAAAGCTCAGCTTAAGCAGGAAGTCCCCGAGACTCTTATCTCCAATGAACTGCTAAAAAGCCAGAAGTGGAGCTGTGGTGCTAGCTTTCACCAAAAAAGCTGAACGACAGCGCTAGGCCCTGAGTTCAAGCCCCAGGATTGGCACAAAAGAAAGTAAGAGAGAAAGAAGGAAGGGGGTGGGGGTGGGAAGGAAGGGGGTGGGGGTGGGAAGCAAGCAAAAAAAAAAAAATACCCTGCACATTTTGTGCCCGGACTCTCTAGCTCAGCAGAATGTTTTGCAACACATCCATGTTGCAGCTTGTATCAGGAGCTTGCTCGAGTTTTGTTTGCTTATATTCATTTAATCTGCTGAACATAACACTATTCGTCTATTGATTGACATCTGGCTTGTTTCCAATTTGGGGCCATAATTATTAGAATAAACAAAAAGAAAAGCTGGGAGATTAGGAAGTCTTTTTGTGGGCATTTGTTTTCATTGCTCTTAAGCAAATACCTACAGCAAGGACTCGTGGGACCACAGAGCAAGTGAATATTTAACTTTTTACCATACCTTCTTCCAAAGTGGGTATTTTCTCAGTTCCTACTGAGCCTCAACTTCTTCCCAGTGTCAACAAGACTTCCTGTCATCAGGGCCCTTAACCTGAGGTGCTCTGGGGGGGGGGTGGAATATTCTGGTATTCCATCCTGATTTAGATGTACCGGCCCTCCCTCCCTTCCTGTCTTCCTTTCCTTTCCTGCTGTCCTGGAGCTTGTTGAACTCAGGAACTGGGTGCTGGTCCCCTCGCCTTTCTGCTCAAGGCTGGTGCTCTACCACCTGAGCTACAGCTCCACGCCTTTCACAAAGGGAAACAAGGGGACGGGTGTCCAGCTGATATCAGGTCAGCAATAGAGACAGGCAGGCAGCTGGGGGAGAGAATCAGACTTCCAGCTTTTGTTCCCCCTCCTATAGCCCGGACCATGGGAGAAGCACTGCGTCATTTGCAAGGGGCTCCATGTGCTCCTTCAGCTGGAAGTGTCACAAAGATACAAAGAAGAGTTGAACATGTGCATCAAATTGAAGTCTGGCAAGAAAAGGAAAAATCTAAAAGTGGGGTTACCATCTGTGTAACTTTTTAAAATGTGGAGTTATATTTTGAAACATTTTATTTAAAGACGATCCAAATATGGGTCCCCAATGGACATGTGCCAATGGCCCGTTTAAAAATGTGCTAAGTATATTAAATAAATAAATACGTGTGTGCGTGCGTGCGTGCGTGTGTATATGGCTGGTTGCCAGGGGTGGCTCATGCCTGTAATCCTAGTTACTCAAGACTCTTAGGAGGATTGTGGCTAGAGGCCAGCCCAGGCGGAAGAGTCCACAAAACTCTAGCTCCAAACTAATCAGCAAAAAGCTAGGCTGGAGGCATGTCTCAAGCGGCAGAGCACCAGCCACGAATAATCAAGCTGAATGAGCACAGGTCCTGAGTTCAAGTCCTAGAGCTGACAACATACATAAGTAAATAAGCAACAGAAAGATGTCATTTCAGAGCTACAGTCACCTCTAAGATCTTTCCCAGCTCTAAGAAAACAAGTAACTGTGGGAGCAACTACAGCGTATCAGCAGTTTATGGGTTTTGTTGTTGTTTCACGCGTGCACTGGGGATTTAACCCTGGGCTTACCCCACACATGCTAGGGGTGAGTTTTACCACTGGGCTACCCTGCCAGCCCTTCACCGTTCATGCTGTTTGTGGCTGATAAAATAGGTTGACTTGGCCAACATCTGTTCTCAATTACTTCCTCTTTTCTTGCCCGACTTTCCCCCTTTTCTCTCCGTCAGCCAGGAAGCCCAAAGCTGTCCATGTGACACTGCTCTGCCCAATGTGCTGGGCTCCAGCCGGTAGGGAGGCCCTCTCCCTTCCCTGTTCCCCAAGAGCGTCAGCGCGAGGCCCGCTCAGGGGCTGGGAAGAGGGCACAGCCCGAGTCAAGGGCAGGAAGCAGGGCCTGGCTCCTCAGGACAGCACTGCCCGGCCGGCCAGCCCTGTACTTCCTGCCCCGGACTTGCCATTGTATTGTGGGAGACGGCAAAGCCCCATCTGCGGGAGCTGGCGCAGCCAGGCCTGCTGAGATCTGCCGCCAAGCCCATTGTCAGCAGATTGACGGCTGTTTAAAAAGATAGCCTATCAAACAAGACCGGAGCTGTTTCTCCTCTGCCCCTTAAGTCTTCCCTGAGCCTGGCTTTATCCAGGACACGCCGGCTCTCAGTACTGAGGCACAACTAGACTTCTACATAAGCAGAAGTGCTTAACATTTCCACTGTGTCAAACCTTCGGGGAGCCCCGTTCTAAAACACTGATAAATGCTAGGGATGACGGGTCGCAGTCTTGCTTTGGCAGTTATGGAGATGCTAGGTAAGCACTCTACCCCTTGAGCCTCACCTCCAGCCCTTCTGGCTTCAGTTTTTTATCATTCAGATGGGGTTTCACTTTTCCCAAGAGTTAGCCTTGGGCCACAAATCCTATCTCTACTTTCTGCTGAGCTGAAATCCTAAAGGTGCACACTACCAAGCCAGGTCATGTTTGAGATAGGGTCTTGGGAATCTTTTTCCTGGGCTGGAATCACAAACCTGTTGCTTTCTCTCAAGTAGGTGGGACTATAGGTATGTGTTGTCCTTCCCTCCCTCCCTCCCTCCCTCCCTCCCTCCCTCCCTCCTTCCCTCCCTCCCCTCCCTCCCTCCCTCCCCCTCCCTCTCCCTTCTCACTCTCCCCAGTGTCACAATTAAACCCAAGTAGAAGAACTGCAGGGCTTGCCAGGCATAAAGTGAGACCCTATCTAAAAACTAACCAGCGACAGCTCTGGTGGCTCACGTCTGTAATACTAGCTACTTAGGAGCCTGAGATCTGAGTGAGGGTACTGGTTCAAAGCCAGCCCAGGCAGGAAAATTAGGCTCTTTTTTTCCAATTAACCACCAGGAAACCGGAAGTGGAGCTGTGGCTCAAATGCTAGAGTGCCAGACTGGAAAAAAGCTCAGCAAGAGCACAAAGCCCCACAAACCGTTATACAATGAAGGCAGGCAGCTGAGGAGCGGCCGGTCACACTTGCGGAGGGCTTTCTATGTTTCCTGCATGGTCCCAGAGGTTCCAGCTCTGGATGCTGCAGTTTTACAAGGCAGGTGAGAATGTCATTCCTGCATCTGTGGAGGAACTAGGCCTGGGGAAGTCAAGGGTTTGGAGTCAGATCGCTCAGCCAGCAAATACTAAGGGCAAAAGGTCGGCTGGGCAGGCGGGTTCGGCACCGCAGCTTCCCTGGGTGGTACAGCAGCTGTGCCCACCGGCCAAGGGCTGCTGGCAGCTAAGCAGAACCAGGAGGCTCTGCGCCAGTGTCAGATTCCGCTCCAGCTCCAGGCTCAGATCTAAGCACACAGCCACGCGGAGAGCATCGCTGGGCTGCGAAGCTTGCGGGCTCTCTCCTGCTCGGAAGGGGTTAGGCCACAGAAAATTGCAGGTTGCCATAAAACCATAAAGATAGCCCTCAAGCGAGTGGTCGGTGCATCTCCCCTTAAATGCCTATCTGTAAAACTTCAATTACATCTTTCCTACAAAGATGGAAAGTCTTCAATTAAAATGAGAGGTCAACAATGACCAAACCTCTCCTTAACGTGCCATTTGGAAATCATGTTGAATGAATGGTTGGGAAAGCACAATAGGTGAGTCACGCAGACCCAGGCATTGTTCGTGGGAACGCGTGTGTGCTACAATGGAAGCCCTCCTTAATCTCCCTTCCCTCCCTTCTTTTCTGTACGTACACGTTTTCACATGGGAGATCCTACTTGTAAACAGGCGATGCTATGGTAGAAAAATGTGCTCACAATGATCTGATCTTAGGCGCCTGCTTCTTCTAACCTGTGATGAAGCAAACACAAACACGGCCTCTGACTCTGGTGTTGGAATGCAGAATGCCGTGAGCCCGACTTCAGATGGCGGTGCAGCTGAGCTGATATCACCGCCCGTGAGGGGGGGCCGGCGCGGCCTGCGCCCGTCCCCCCCCCCTCTGCTCTCACATGCTGGTGTGTCACATAAGCGGGGCTTTGTTTGGAGGCCGGCCTGGGAGAGCTACTGGGAAGGCGAGGGGGGAATCAAGGCACCACCACCGTCCACGGGTCATCCACTCCGTCTCACTGGCCTCAGGAGCCCACACTGGCTTCTCATCTTCTGGATGGAACCTTCTAGAAAGGTCAAAAAGAACCACACAAATGGCCAAGCATTTGAGGATCATCATTTATTTGTTCAGGGTCACAGAAAGGAACCCCAAATGTTTCCTAGCAGAGGGAGGGCTGACCTTAGTGAACCGACCCAGCCCTCTGGGGATCTTTGCACAGTTGGCACTTTCTCCACATTCCTCTCAAATGTTGCTTTTCAAGTCTGTCAGTTCCCCGGGGTCACTGCCCTGGTGGGTGTCACCGGTGCACCTGGCCGTCACGGGTGCCGTGGGCTTATTTGAAATGAATGCTGCCCTTCCTTAGGCCAAGGCGCGTGGGCAGGCTTTCGGGGCACAGGGCGGGCCTCACCCGGTCTTCCCCAGGTGGACACGTCGACGCTGATTACACCCATAACCACGGAAGAGGTTTGTAAGGGAAACCTATCAGCTTTGCATTCTTGCTATTTTCCCTCCTCCCGAGTTTATCACATAAGACCCCAGGCCACGTGAACGAATAAAAGCTCTCTCGTGAGGTCCAGTGTTCCATGTCTCTTCTATTCTTCTTCTTCCTGGGTGGTCCATTGCCTCCAGGTGCTCTTTTACCTGAGTCAGATTCTGACAATCTTCCAGACTGAAGGGCTGGGTGGCCTCCAAGGACAGAGCACCCACACCCCCCACCTCGCAGGGCTGACAGATGTCCTCTGCGTGCCCAGACACTCTCTGAGTTTTCCTAAGTAACGCTTCTCTGAGGGCCAGAAAATAGTCCTCAAAGTATAAGCCACAGTGGAATCTATTTTTTGTCCATCATGGGCTTGAACTCACAGCCTGGGTGCTGTTTCTGAGCTTTTCTGCTCAAGGCTAGTGCTCTACCACGTCTGGGCCACAGTTCCCCTTCCCATAGTGGAATCTTGCTTTTGTAGGTAGCACACACATACATGCACACACACACACACACACACACACACACACACACACACACACAATGCATTTAAAGATCTGTGACCACCAAAAAAAGTAATAATCTTCAGTATGGGGGGAAAAAGTAGGTGAGGATTGGGTAGAGTGGTGCAGGCCAGCACTCAGGAGGCTGCGGCAGGAGGATCTTGAGTTCCAGGATAGCTGGGCTACAAGAGACCCTGCCACAGTTTTTATTTGAATATAGGAATTCTCCCCGCCCCCCCTTTTCTTTTGTCAGTCCTGGGCCGTGGACTCAGGGCCTGAGCACTGTCCCTGGCTTCCTTTTGCTCAAGGCTAGCACTCTGCCACCTGAGCCACAGCGCCACTTCTGGCCATTTCCTATGTATGTGGGGCTGGGGAATGGAACCCAGGGCTTCACGTATACGAGGCAAACACTCTTGCCACTAGGCCACATTCCCAGCCCCGAATTCTCCCCTTTTATTTTGTGCCTTCTGCATAGCTAAGATTACAGGTGTGAGCCTTCAGCACCTGGTTCAATTTTTTCCCCCATTACATTTTAGAACATTCTGACATGAATCTACATTCCTTAGATTTTCAAACACCCAGATTACATATGTCTGTTTGGGGAAAGGTAAGAGAGGCGCAGATCTAGGACAAAGGGTTACCAAATGCAGGAATGGCACTAACTAGAGACTATGTTGAAAATGAGCTATACAGCTTGTGGGTGGGGACAGGAGGGAAAAACTTGGAGAGAGCAAAGGAAAAGAAGACACTGTCCAAAAAGAAATATACTCATCATCTGACTCATGTAACTGTAACCCCTCTGTATATCACCTTTATAATAAAAATTAAAAGAAAGAAAGCGAGACTCAGATTGGCAAACTGAATCTGCACATGTTGAGTTTGGTCTTATAATCTTCAGTTTTATTTTATTTTTTAATTAAATTTTATTGACAAGGTGATGTACAGAGGGGGTACAGTTACATAATAAGGTAGTGAGTACGCTTCTTGCCTTACTTGGTACACCCGCTCTCATTTTTCTTTCCCTTCCCTAGTTCAGATAAGCATATATTCACTGCAGAGTTTTAAAATGATGTGTGGTCCATAATTTGTTACGTGATCACCTCCCCTGATGTAAGTTCATAAAACAGAAGTCTTTTCTCACACATATACATCTCCTGGTAATAAACTTTAAGTCTGCCACAGAGGAAAGAGCCTATCAAGTTCTTCACATTATTTGACAAATTCGTTTATTAGGTTTAAGGCTGAACATGAAATTCTAACAACTCGAAGTAAACAGAATAAACCATTTATTAAAACACCGTGTGATACCCCCTTTTGGCCAGTGCTCCCTGGAGAAACATTTCCCTTCATTAATACCTTGCCTGAAATCCGTACCAAGCTGAGTCAGGACCCTCAAAAGGCAATCCCCACTCCAGTCTTGTAGGCCTAAACTACAGTTGTTTTCCCTGTCCAAAAAGTAAAATTCTCACTCACATCAAATACATATCTCATGGTTTCCCTCTCCCAACCAAAAATAAACATTAGGAACAAGTTGAGAACAGGGGTGGGCTCTGGGCCACCCCTTTTCAGTTCCGGTGCACTCTCTTTTTCCAAGTGTTGGACTGGAGTGTGGGCAGCGTTCTGGGAATGGAAGCTCCCTTCATGCCTTCTGCACAATGGGAACCAACAGGGTCCTTCCGTTTGCACTTCTCAACCATGGGCGGCACACACAGAGGTAGGCAAGGGCATCTCTAATAAATTAGCATAAGTGTAGAGAACTTAGGAAGGAAACTAAACCAACAAAATGCTAAATCGTGCCTCTGATGAGTCCCAAAGGCCGGCGGACCCCTGGCGTCCTGTGTGAAGAGCGAGTCTCCGAGGGCCGGGCTGGCCGCACGCTCACTTGCCGATTCTCTGGACCACCCAGTCCTGCTGGCACAGGGGGCAGCGATTGTTCTGTTTCACCCACAGGGACATGCAGCAGTTGTGGAAGGAGTGGTTGCACTCTCCCCAGACCACTGAGGAAGAAGAGCAGAGGACAGACAGGACAGCAAGTTAAATCACCACACCCCAAACACAGCATGAATAGAGGTACTCAGTGTGTCAAAACACACACTCCCATCAACAAAACACACACAGCTGATATGCATAAGTCACATTTAAGAAGTGTGTGTGTGTGTGTGTGTACACGTACAGTAGATGGGCAGACTTGCCATCCTGTTGGAGAATCCATGCTTGACAAGGCCCAGGACAACACGGTTCCTTAGTCTTCCCCAAGCATGCACAGGAAAGTACAGCTTTGGGCTTGACCTTATTGACTTTATTTGCCAAGACATCATGCGTCTTACAGTACGTTCTCAGTGTTGTAAAGAGACGGCATGCTATACTGCCGGTGCTGAGCTGGAGTCTAACAGCCACCACCAGAGACAATTACACACCCAGCGAACAATGACACTGCAAAGGGACTGGCTGGAGAGAAGTTTCTCTTGCAATTCTCCATTCCTTTTTTAAAAAAGCAAGCAGCATGAAGAACCATTGAAATCAGCCAACCATGCAAACTGAACATCACACCACTGCCCACTGAGCTGTACGACAAGGGAACAAGATGAAAGGAGAAGGGGAGAGAGAGGGGGAGGGGCGGGCAGTTCTTGTGGGGGTGGAGGTGGGCTGAGGGGGCAGAAGGGAGGGGAAACAGCCAAGTCCTTCAGGAGGAGGAGGCAGGGCCTGGGGTGGCTGCCCTCTGCTCTACCATTGCCCATTGAAGTCAGGAGGGTGACCAGGCCAGCCCATCCCCCATCCCCTATGAGATCTCAGCTGGCTAGCTTTTAAGAGAGAGAGAGAGAGAGAGAGAGAAAAGGAAACTTCACAAACACTTCAAAAAGCAACCTAAAATGACCACAGCAACAACCAGAACACAAAAACTTTTCAACTACTTCAAGTATGGAGCTGAAGGCATTTTTGTAGTTAATCTAAGACTATAAAAAGAATTTTTATAGATCTCAACACACAAACCACACTCCCTAAAAAAAAGCCCGAGGCCTGGAATTTTTTCTTTCTTAGTTAAAAAGATAATTACTCCATCACAAAAACATTGAAAACTGAAATGCTTTGGTGGACTCTAAACTGACCTGTAACATAGCCCAAATCCAAATGTTATTTTGGCAAATTCCTTGTTTTATAATTTCCTTAGTAGGAGGTAATCTGATTAGCAAAATGTTTCCTATGACCAGTCTGGATATGCAAGCAGCTCCTAATTACAGCGATAAAGCTGGCTGCATTCTCACTCCATGAAGGCCTGTCAAGAAGCAACCTTTTATGTTGATCATAGGCCACTGCTTTTCAGCTCATTTTTTTGTGTACGGATAGAGTCAACCTTAACTGCTGAGCCTGGGGTTGAAAAGCCAGGGAGAGCCATTAGAACATACCTACACAGTCCTCTTGTTTGTTTTCCGCTTGACATCTGAGACAGGCATCTAAAAGCAAACAAACAGCCTTTCTCATTCTCTTAAACAGAATGCAATTTCTAAAATCCGGACAGACCCTTCAAAGTCAAACACGAGCCCCGAGGGTTGTAAAAGAAAAGATGCCTGGGATTGATTTCTCATCTGAAAATAACTATATCAAGAGAAACAAAAGAACAAGGCATTCTTCTAATTTACTTATGACCAGGAGCAACTTCCCAAGGGTTAAGGATGACATGATCTTCACCAGCTCTGATGAGTAGGTGGTTTGGCAGTACTGTACCCTCACTTACTAGGTGAGTTCACCTCTACGCCCATACTGCCTACCTCAGGGGTACGTTATCTCCCAAATACCATCCTTCATGTGCTGAAGAATATCTAGAAGATAATCTTCAAGTCTACGGGAAGAAGTTTTTGCCACATACCTTCTTAAATTTTTAGCTATGTAACCATATAATCTACATAAGGGTTAAATTAAGACATTTTTCAACTTGTTTCATAAGCAAATTTTCTTGAGGAATCCACACTTATTGGCACAGACACTTATGAGAGCTTTGCAAATAAGCAAATGCCAGGTACCCCTGGCATACTAAGCTCTTTCTAAGAACCTATTCTCTTTACAGGTTAAGTCTGAGTCTCAGGCATTTGCCTAAGAACAAAAAAGTATTTTCACCAATTGCCTGATTTGGGGCAGGGGGAGAGGACAACCAGGAGTATGTTAGGGACCAAGAAAATGTCTTCATTTACTGGTTCCAAGAGGAGTCAATGCTGGACAAACAAAAAGCTCAAATTGACCAAAAAAAAAAAAAACACTTTTAGCATAAATAGAGAAAATAAGTTGGTAAGCATAGCAACAGTGGCGTTAGGGAATAACGACTCTGGCTTGCTCCGCCTGCAAGCTCGGACCCTTAGAATAATACGGCCACCTTGACTCCAGCCACCCTGGCTCCAGGGTGTGGATGGAAACAGCACCCTCCTGAGTGCTTCTGAAAAGCCCCATCCCTCTGTGGGGATTGCATTTATCTGGGACAGGGACTCCCAGAGCAACTGCCTCTCCTGGAACTCAGTAGCAAAGAGGAGGCAGGGCAAGGTCCAGGAAAACCTCTACTTTGTGCTACTACTAGGGCTAGAACTCAGGGCCTGGATGGACACTGTCACTGATTAAGACAGGCATGAGCCAAGGGTGCCCACAAGAAAAAAAAAATCTTTATTGTTGTTTCTAGTACCTAAAGCAGCTTATTTCTAAGGAGTATAACAGTAATACCTTTGGGAAGTTTATGTCTGCTGGCACCTGACCACTAAGAGACCACTAACATTTATCTCACAAAGTACTGTACACAAAGGTCTAGTTCTGAATACTTTTGTGAACCCAAAGTACAGTTTCTGTACATATACTAGATTCATCTTGCTGTAGCAGAATCTCTCCTATAATTAGAAGGTCAATGAATGAGTCATTTATAGCCCATACTTTGACCTACTTTAAATAGCTCAGTAATGTTTGTTGCAAAATTTCAATATTATTTCAGGTTTTTCCATTTCCAGTTACTATTTACAATTCTCTCCCTAAAAGAAGAAAACAGCTTTTAAAATGTAATCCTTTTAGGGGCTGGGAATGTGACCTAGTGGTAGAGTGCTTGCCCCCTACACACCAATCCCTGGGTTCAATTCCTCAGCACCACATATACGGAAAACAGCCAGAAGGGGCGCTGTGGCTCAAGCGGCAGAGTGCTAGCCTTGAGCAAAAAAGAAGCCAGGGACAGTGCTCAGGCCCTGAGTCCAAGCCCCAGGACTGGCAAAAATAAGTAATCCTTTAAAAATGTCCTTTGGGTACATTCTTTTAAGAATAAAAACGAGCTGCAAGTTTACCTTCCTTGAAACCAAACAAGATCTACAGGATATGATTTCTTTTCTAAGAACAAAAGATAAAAAAACAACCACCCTTGTGGATGAGTTACAAATGACGCTCAAAGGCAATCCATCACATGCACGAGACGACCTCTGTGACTGACTGACTGGTGGGCAGGAACGGGAGGGGGAAGGAAGGGCTGGCACTGCCCACGGGAGGACTCGTGAGGCGGTAACCCCTCGGTACGACACCTTCATCCTAACGACGAAGTTATACTAGGAGTGGCTCCCACACGAGCAACTGACATTCTAACTCCTAAGAGATAGAACTGTGAGCCGGCGGTCTGGGCCCCGTCCCCGGCCCCCCGGCCCCCCGGCGCCCGGCGCTCAGCCGGCCCCGGCCCCGGCCCCGTCCCCGGCCCCCCGGCCCCCCGGCGCCCGGCGCTCAGCCGTCCCCCGGCCCGTCCCCGTCCCCGTCCCCGTCCCCCCGGCCCCCCGGCGCCCGGCGCTCAGCCGTCCCCGGCCCCGGCCCCGGCCCCGTCCCCGGCCCCCCGGCGCCCGGCGCTCAGCCGTCCCCGGCCCCGGCCCCGGCCCCGGCCCCGGCCCCGGCCCCCCGGCGCCCGGCGCTTACCCATCACCTGGACCCTGCAGATGGCGCACGTATCGCACTCCACGTCCCAGCTCCACATGGCCACGGCGTTCCACTTCTTGAGGGAGAACATCTTGTCGGCCCCGGCCTTGGAGCCCGCGCCCCCGGAGTGGGAGGACAGGGCGCAGGGCTCCTCGCCGTCCTCCGCGTCGGCCATGGCGACGGCGCGGGCCCCGCCGCCGGCTCGTCGGGCCAGTATGGCGGCGCCTCCGAGGGGACGCAGCGCCGCCCGCAGGCCGTCGCGCCGCCGGCGGAACGCCCGCCCCCGCGCGGCCCCGGATTGGCGGGCGCGGGCGGGTGACGTCGCGGGCGTCGCGCGTCAGAGCGCGCGCGCCCGCCGTCTCCGGGGGTGGGGCGGGGGGCGGGATCCGTCGCCTGGGACCGGCCCCGGAGCCCCCGGCGGAGCTGGGCCGCGAGCGGCGCGGCCCCGGGGAGCGCGCCCGGCGCGGAGCTCGAGCCCCGGGCCCGGCACCGGGTCGGGGAGGTGGGGGGGCCGGGCAGGCACGCGCCAGCGCCCCGCGGGCTCCCAGCGTACGCTAACGAGGATCCCCCGGGAAGACCGGCGCGCCCCTCCGGTCTCTCCGCAGCCAGGCCGGCTCTGCGTACCCTGCCCGAGCGAGGGCCCTTAACGACGGAGAAGCTTTGTCTCCGTGGCCTCTCAAGCTTTTGGGGGCCTCAGGATGGTAATTTACACTTAAAAGCCTTTTTTTTTTTTCTTTTTAAAAAACCAGTCCTGGGGCTTGAACTCGGGACCCTGGGTGCTGTCCCTGAAGCACAGCTCCACGTGCAGCTCTTTGTGGTTAATTGGGTTTGAGGGTCGCACAGACTTTCCTGCCAGGACTGGCTCATGTCTCAGCCTCTGGAGTAGCAGGGATGGCAGGCGTGAGCCGCCAGCGCCCAACCGGAACCTTTCTATTTACATGGATATGGATATTTGTAAGATAAAGTGCTGCCTTCCTTGGATAGAGGATGACTTCCTTGAAGTTGTGAATTGTGCATGCTGGGGGGAGAAGAACGCACCTCAGAATCCTACTGGTAAAACCCACATTCTAGAGAATGACAAGTGCAATAGATGGCATGAACACTACTTACAACGTTCATGAAACAGCTATCGATTTTTAAAACTTGGAAAGGCATTGGTAACAATGGAAAATACTACTGCATAAGAAACAACATCTTTGTGGGCCGTGCCTGGTTGAGCGTAGGAAAGGATGGCATCCAAACAGAAATATGGCTTCTACATTCAGGTTTTAGCCTGTGGAATAAGGAACAGGAAATGATAAGCAGAAAGCTCATCTTCACAGACTAGAGAGCAAACATGCATTGTCATTCCCTCCCACAGGGCAGTATGGGTCAATTCAGGGTCCATTACCCTTCAGGTCCACAGTAGGCCTGTGGGAGCTAGGATTTGGGCAGGGGAGGGGTGGAGGAGGGAGACAGTTACACAACTCTTTGATGGAAAAAAGCTCTTTTACTGTGTGTACACACATGCATGCTCCTGAGTAGGGTCTCACAGACTATCCTGCCCTTGGCTGGCTTTGAAACGTGTGACCCTTAGATCTCAGCCTCCTGAGTAGCTAGGATTACAGGTGTGAGCCGCTGGTGGCTGGCACTATTTGTTGATGCAATCACCATCTATCTGAATGAGACATGAGTGTAGCCACAGCCTAGGTTCTCCTTCTCTGAAGGGCCTCTACCCCAGCCGAGGCCCAGGCTCCACATGGCGCCCCCTGGTGACTCTTCCCCACACACGCACTCGAGAACCTACCGTTTTCTTTTTTCGGATAGTCTTGGTCTTCTTCGATTTCTTACTGTTTTTCCAAATAGATGTGAAGATATCAGAAGAGATCTGAGGGGTGACTGTAATTTTTAAGACAGGAAGTTTTCCTGAGAGGGATGGAGGAAGAACAAAATTACAAATTGGTAGGACAGCTCGCCACTCCTTTGTGGGGTTGGAGGGCAGGTCATCAAGAACTCACTGGTAGCATAGTTTTCCTTTTCTTATTTGCAACTGCTCATTATACATGTGTGATGTATGTTGGTTTTTTTAGTGCAAAATCTTTTCCATATCTCTTCTCTGACCAAACTATGAGTACTGTTAATATTAATTTATATTCTGTATGGGTGTGTAGTTTTTGTGAGTATGTACGTGTGGTTTATAATTAACAAAGGCATGAAACTCCAGTTGTGATTTCATTCTTCCCTTATTTTTATTTATTTTTGTGCTGTGCTGGTTACCACAGGCTACCGTTAAAGGGAAGCAGGAGAATCTTGGTAGGCAAGTTAGCAACCTCAGCTTGTTGATTTGTATTTCATGATTGAAATGGAATTAGAAATCAGCTTGTTAAATTGCAAATGGTAAGAACACAAAGACAGTAGGAGAGCCTTACTTCTGCCATCAAGAGATATTACTAATTGCCCTTAATGTTTTAAGATGATGCCATTAGAGCTGAATAGCAAGGGAATTTTTCCCTGTGGAATTCAAAGTTAGCCCTGTTTGGAAGTCAGACTGTAAAATGTGATTGAAGTGTCCCATTAGGAACATCCCATAATTATTTCATTTCAAGAGATAAATACATGAAGGCCCCTCATGATTTACCCCACTACATTTAGGGGAGGGGGACCCGATGTCTTAAACTATCACTTACTTTTTTAATGCTCTTTAAATGACGACTTGTGTTTTCGGGTGGGTGTTTCATAATTACCTTCTCATTTATACAAATTAATACGGTTCCCAAGCAAGCAAAATGTTTTCTAGTTCCAGAGAGGTGCCCCAGGGCAATGGTTTCCTATCAAGTCATCCGAGAGTCCATCATTAGCCTGCATTACGGTAATGATGAGATGCCTTCTGCTGCATATTTGATGAAAAAGCCACACAGTGCCAGGAAAACCCACGCCGCGAGCCTGCCCGCTGTGTCCAGAGACCTAACTAAGCCCGAATTAAATCCCACACAATCAATCCGCCTTGGGCAGAGTGCACAGGAGGGCTTAGCTGTCCAGAACCAAAGGGTGAGTGTGACTGGGAACCACGTGAGCAAAAGTCGTAGTTCAAAATGTGTCGGTACAGTAACACCATTAGAACTGTTCTCTCAGACGCTGCCCACATTCCTAATATGCTAAGACCATTTTACCGAGGACACAGTAAAAACGACCCACGTGTGACTGACTACCGTAGAACACCCCAAGTCCCCTCTGCCTTTCTCTCTCACCTTGCTGTCCTCTCCTTTTCTTTCTTTCTCTTTTTGCCACTTTGAGACAGTCCCACTTCGTCCATCAGGCTGGCTTTGAACTTACTTTTGTGGACCTGGCTGGCCTCAAACTTGTGTTCTTCCTGCCTCACCCTCCCGAGTGCTGGGATTACAGCGTCTTCCCACTTTTATGTTTCATGTGCTTATGGCGTCTTCCGTTGAATTACATATAAAATGGTGTTTCCCTCTTTTTCCAGGAAAAAAGAACAGGCTTCATTTCAAGGGAAAAAAAGGATAGACCAAAGTTTTCTTCTGCAGTGAAAACTCCCTGGGCAGTAACAAAGGGAGGGGCTGGCTTCTCCAGAGGACGGCCCGGCCAGGTGCCCAGTCAGTCTACTTTTGCAAATGAGATGTAAGCATGCTCTGCCTGGGATTGGATTGGTTTTTTTTTTTGGTTCCTTGACCGGGAAACGAATGTGTTTTTTTTTTGTTGTTGTTGTTTGTTTTGTTTTTTTGCCAGTCCTGGGGCTTGAACTCAGGGCCTGAGCACTGTCCCTGGCTTCTTTTTGCTCAAGGCTAGCACTCTGCCACTTGAGCCACAGCGCCACCTCTGGCCGTTTTCTAAATATGTGGTTGCTGGGGAATTGAACCCTGGGTTTCATGTATATGAGGCAAGCATTCTTGCCACTGCCATATTCTCAGCCCATGGATTGGTTGGTTTTATGTAAATGAGAGCGGTAGCCATGCCCATTCCTGGATTGGTTGGCATTTGACATTTGGAATGACTGTTCTTCACCTCCCCTAGAGCAGCTGTCCCCAATTCTAGAAATGCATCCTGGTGGAAGAGAGGACCGGGGTGGCCACCCTCTGCCACTCACTACTAAACCCCTCTTGGATGGCAGGGAAAGGACACTTCGCTCATGGGAGGCCTTCCTCCAGGTTCCCAGCGGCGTCTGGGGAAGTCAGTGCTGGCCAGGCCAAGCTGAGAAAATGGGAGGAGTTCTTTGGAGTTAAGTCAGCGAGGGTGAGAGAAGACAGGAAAGGAAAAGCAGTAGAGAATCGCATTCATGTTGCCTGGATAACAGCAGGACTCTGTCACCTAATAATCACAGGACATCATAAAAGATCCTGCACTGTGGACCGCGGAGCCCGCTGACACAGTGGGCACCAGCCCCGGCAGGGCTTGCTCATCTTTAAAAGCACGGAGACTGGGGCTGGGGATATGGCCTAGCGGCAAGAGTGCCAGCCTCGGATACACGAGGCCCTAGGTTCGATTCCCCAGCACAACATATACAGAAAACGGCCAGAAGCGGTGCTGTGGCTCAAGTGGCAGAGTGCTAGCCTTGAGCGGGAAGAAGCCAGGAACAGTGCTCAGGCCCTGAGTCCAAGGCCCAGGACTGGCAAAAAAAAAAAAAAAAAAAAAAAAGCACGGAGACTGGTTGTGAACAGTGCAGGGGATGGGCAGGAGAGAAACCTATAAAGTGGAGCTTAAAACCATACCTGTCTTCCTGGCCCTCAGTGCTTGCAGGATGTCAGCAGCAGCCGTTTCTCCTAGGGCATTGCCGCCAAGGTCAATTTCCCTTAAGTGGGCTGAAAATCTGATGAGGCTGTCCAGAGAAAAAGACAGAACAAAATATTGTGCCAGGCATAGTTACTTAAAACAAGTCGTCAGGCCAGTTATTTTAGAGAACGATCTTTCTTTTCAGGTCCTGTCCTTCCTGCCACACCCCAAAACGTGGCCCAGACCCCTCCGTGGGCTCTACTGCTTACGCCACGCCCTGCTAATCTCTAGCTTAGAGTGCTCTACTCCTAGGCCCCTTTCTAAGATAACGATTCTACTTGCCACGTCATCCATTTTTTTTAAGGTGCATGTTAACATTTTGTTGTTGCTATTAATACTATTTTGCCAGTCCTGGGGCTTGAACTCAGGGCCTGGGCACTGTCCCTGGCTTCTTTTTGCTCAAGGCTAGCACTCTACCACTGGAGCCACAGCGCCACTTCAGGCTTTTCCTGTTTGTGTGGTACTGAGGAATGGAACCCAGGGCTTCATGCATGCTAGGGGAGCACTCTACCACTAAGCTACATTCCCAGCCCCATTTTGTCAATGCACAATGTTAATTAAGTCCTCTTTACCCCTTTGTTCCCTTCCCCTGCTTGATTATACCCTCCCCCAGACATCCCCCCTTTACACCCATGTCTCATTGCTGTCACTGTCCTCCTCTTCCTCATCATTGTAGTCATCATTCTGAGTCCCCCCGGATTCATCCACTTCCTTAAAGGATGAGGCTTGGTGTAGTGGTGACTTCACAGTCATCCACATTTTACACACCAGCAAAATCTCAACAAATTTGGAAGGACTGGCAGGGTTAAGTACATTAAACAACTTTTACTTAGCAATACTATAAAGGAAAACGTTCACATGGAATGGGGAAGGGCGGAGTCTTGAAGGAAAGGAGAGCTTTGAGAAGCAAGCACGTTTTAGCTTTATGGAAAACATTTAGGCTAGCATGGCCTTGTCAGTTTGGCTTTCTGACCTTTGGCTCCTGTCTTGGCTTAGCGTCTGCCGCCGCACAGTGAGACCCCTTTACGGGCTTACACGACTGTAGGTAGGCAGCGTGGGCTGCTCCCCTCTCAGAGCCAAGACCCCGGGAGAACGTGCTAAAAAGCTCAGGTTCCATCGCTGTCTCGAGATTTTCCCCACACACTTCTTTCTGCAGATCAGACCTCTTCTTGTGCTGCTCACCATGTTAAAATCCGAGTGAACTCCACCAAGTGTTCGCCCTCCTTTCCATCTATGCCGTTGTCTGCCAGATGCAACTTCACTAGCCAAGGCCCCGCTTCAGCCAACGCTTGGGCTTTTTTCTTGATTCCTCCAAGAAAAAAATCAGAACATTATGTTATTTCTTTACAGAATGATTCCTGTTTACCTGCTGCCGAGTAACCGGATTTGTGTGTGTTGACTTCCTTTTTGCAATACAGTCAAAGAAATACTATATAAGTATTTTTTTTTAATTTAAGTTCCTGTAGCCCAGGCTGGCCTGGAACTTGCCATCCTCCTGGCTTCTGAGTGCTGGGATGGCAAGCATTGCCAGCACACTGTGCGTAACCTTAAAAGTCCTGCTTTTATACTCAGTCCCTCCTTCTTTCTTGACCACAGGCAAACCAAAATTGCTCGGCGTGAAAGCAGGTTCCGTGGCAGATTTAGATATACACAGTCTTTGATCTAACGACAGAGGGTGACTTGTCTGCTGATCTTGGCACATGACAGCCCTTATAAAGATACTTAGCTCCGAGAAAGGGATTCGTTTCTTTGGATATGAATCTAGTCCAGTGGTTTATTGGGTGAGATAGATTTTTTTTTCCTTCCAAACACAGTTGGGGGAATGGAAACTGTCCCATCCTTTAGTTTTCCTGGCGATGAACCTAACTTTTTTTTGCGGGGGGGGGGGGGGGGTGGAGGACGCTGGTCCTGGGGCTTGAACAAAAGGCTTAGATGATGTCCCTAAGTGTTTGTGCTCAAGGCTAGTGCTCTACTACTTGACATACAGCTCCACTTTTAGCTTTTCTTTTTGGTGATTAATTGGAGATTAGAGTCTCAAGGACTTTCCTGCCCTGGCTGGCTCCAAGCAGATCCTCAGATCTCAGTCTCCTGAGTAGCTAGGGTGACAGGCTGAGTCACTGGAGCCCGGCTTCTCTAAATCCAATAGTCTTTACATGCAGGGGACAGAATGACAGCAAAAGTTACCACGAGTAAGTAACAAGCTGGAGGAGTAGCTGGCAGGTGGGAGGATGGCGGTGAATGTTTGTTGGGGGAGGGAGGGCGGGCGAGCAGAGACTCATGCAGCAGAATCCAGTCCTGTTGTGGAAGCGTCTATTGTGTTCATTGTGTTTTCAAGTCCTCGGGAGCAGTCATGAGCAAGAATGGAGAGTGACTGCTCTACCTCTGCAGTCTTCTCAGACCTAACTGCCTTCGCAGGGCTCGGCCCTCTGCCCTGGAACACGAAGCAAGTGGACCCTGCTCACACGTGGTCCTCATTTCTCTTTACCCCCTTCTCGAGTGCCAGAAAGCAGCGGTGGGTCGCCCAGGAGCCAGTGGGCCCAGGGTGGGGCTGAAGGCTGCGTTCCAGCCCAGGCACACAGCCCCGCAAGGAGGGAGCCGGCCCAGCCAGCCTGTGTCCCCTCCCACCCCGCCCTCCACCTGCCTGACTTGGCTGTGCGGCCAGCGCTTCCTCTTTTTCCTCTATTCCCCTCTCTCTGAGAGTTTACAGATCCCCCAGGCTTAACAGCTCACTCTAGAACATGCCGGGCAGTTCCTAGAAAGTCATGTAACTTCTCCCAAGCGAAGTCCCCTGGAATTAAAGCATATGCGTGTGCATAGGGCACCCTGGCTCTTTCCAGTTAGGGGAACCATCTGGACTCTTCGCCCAGGAGGCTGATGTGAATCACCCCATCCGGCCCTGAATCCTTACACAACACTTGTTTCTGCGGAGTTCAGGCAAATGAGTTTTTGGGAGATAAAGACTTGGGTGCCTTCCATTGTCTAGCGGTTTAAGTCCAACCCTGGCTGGGCTGGTAAGGTCCCCCTTCACACACCCCCCCCCCCCCCCGTTCTTTCTTCCTGTACCAAGTCAGCGTATTCCCGAAGCTTTTTCCCCAAATGCACTCTCAGGAGAGAATGCCCTCCTCTGAATTTCCAGACTCCTCTAGCACTGTCCACTGGAAAGATGACTCGCACCAGACAGTGGAGTCAGGGTCTGAGAAGTGACCCGTTTTCCAGTTTCATTTGGCTTTTCACATGATATGGATTTGTAATTTTCAAGTGACAGTTCCCAGGAAACACCAGGATTGGAGAGACCACACAAGAGCCAAGCACTGGTGCTCACCCCGGAGGCCTCGCGACGGGAGAGGCTGAGATGGGGAGGGCTGCGGCTTGAGGCCAGCCTGGGCATGCGGCAGGAGACCCACCGACGGCTGAGCACAGGGCCCCGGGCCTGGCACCCCAGCCGTGACGGAGGCTGAGGACGGGAAAACCAAGGTTCCAGGACAGCCCAGGCAGAAAAGCTTTCAAGACCGCATCTCAGCGGAAACAGGTGGGGCGTGGTGGCCGGCGCCTGTGGTCCCTGGCTACAGCGAGAAGAGAAGCCTAAAGAAGATAGGTGGGTAGTGGTTCTGGCGCGTTCCTCGGGGGAGGAAGCAAGTCTGTAGCTCAGTGCTAAACAGGGCTGGCAAATACAAGGCCCTGAGTTCAAATCCCAGTCCTGGCTTTCATTGTGCAGGGCCCTCCTTTCGCAGGGGTCGGATGGGCTGCGGGCCCGGCTGCTTCGCGGGGCTGTGAGCCATGGATATTTGGACAGCTCCCTGCCCGGTCCGGGTGTGTGAGCATTCCTTCACAACTGCCCATTACTGCCTCTCCAGGCGGCCCTCGGGAGGCCCGGCCGGCCCGTGCCAAACCAGCCTCCGCCCCACAGTTCCTTGCTGGAATGCTGCGCGGGCCAAGCACGCATTCCTCTGCCCACGCGGTGGGGCCGCGCTGACGGGGGTCTCGAGTCCCCAGCGTGGCCTTTTCCTCGTGGTCTGGGATTACACACGGCCCGCGGACGGGACAGGGACGACAGCAGAATTACCTTTTCTACTCTTTTTCTTCCCCGACGTCGTTTTTCCTGCCCCGGCCTCGGAGGATTTTGCAGCCTGGCTCAGTACTGAACTTCCTCTCGGGCTTACTGGTTTTAAAAAAATAAATAAAAAAGGCGAGTGTGTTTAAAGACAAGCACGTTGCGGTGGGGGTACGGTTTGGTGTTAGGGATCGCCTTTGTCTTGTGTACTCTTTGGGCAGAGCTGACGGTCGGGCCACTTCAAGCCCAGTCACTTCAACCTTTTTCTCCTCAAAGCCTTCAGGTGAACAGGCCACCCGGGGTGTCCCCAGCTCCCCTCCCCCAGGCCCTGGGCTCCCCCTCCCGGTGAGGCTGCCCGCAGCGAGAGCAGAGGCGCTATCTACAAACAAAGAAAAGTAATGAAGGGCCGGTGGCGGCTCAAGCAGGCGGAAGGCCCGACTCAAACCCCAGTTGCAACAGCTACGAAAAGAAAAGAAGGGAAGTGCTGTCACTCTCGAGTCATTCTGGACGTCCTTTCCTTGCACCGTGCCTCCCGGTCACTGACCTGAGGCCCGCCAAGCCCGGAGGACGGGGTGGGGGGGTGGGGGGGGGGGCGGCCAGCAGGCTCCCTGCTCGCTGGGTCTGTGAGCCACCTGGACATCAGGCTCCTTCCTCAAACCAGCTGTGGGGCCTCCCGCTCCTGCCTGGTAATAGGGCCCGGCACCCCCCCTGCCCCCCAAGAGCCCGTGGGACATGTCTAGTCATTAGAGCCCAGTGAGTTATTTCACGCCCAAAGCTATGATGGAGGACTGGACCAAGAGGACTGGCTTTGCCATGAGCGTCAGGAGTGCGCTCGTTCCATGGTGAGCTTGGTCTGCACCTTCCCTTTTTGGTGCTCATACTGAGACTTGAACCGTGCTCTCCCTCAGCTTTGCCACTGGCGGCTGGCGCCGAGCACTCGGGCCGTGCCCCTAGTTGGGCTCTTTGCTGGGTAACTGGGGCTGAGAGTCTCTCGGGTGTGCGGTCTAGGGCGGCTTCAAACCTCAGTCCTCACGCCCGCGTAGCTAGGATTACAGGCGTGAGCCACCAGCACCCGACCCCAGCCTGCTTCCGAGATAGCTTGAGCCCGGGCTGGGCTCGGACTGCAATCCTCCCATCCCCCGCCCCGTGCACAGCCAGGAGGGTAGGGGTGCGCCACCACACCCGGTCCACGGAGACCCTGTACCCACAAAGCGGCTTCCTCCCAGGTCTCCCCCACAGGAGCGTACTTGGAAGCGGCTGAGGGGGCGTCTTGGCCGCGGGGTCTGGGGAGGCGGTGGCCGGCCGCTCCTTCTCCTTCACCTCCGCGTACTCCGCCATGGGGCTGAGGAGGGCCAGCGCCCCGGAGCACAGCAAGCCGTTGCCATCGAGGTGGAGCTCGCTGGGGAGGAGGACAACAGGACTGACCCGGGGCGCCGCGTCACGCGGGGTGCGAGGCCTCCACACCCGAGTCACACAATCATCCCCGGAATCCTAGGTCGTGTCACAGAAACTAGACCCAGCGCCACGCCAGGGGGCCCCATACCCGCCGTCAGCTCAGGGTTGGAAGATGGCCATGGGGAGGGGTGCAGGCGGGAGGGCGGGCGGGGGGCCGGGGGGCCTGGCTCACCCGATGGCGCTGCGGCTGACGACGGAGCCCAGCCTCGGCCCGCTCCACGGGCCCAGCCCGCAGAACCGCAGGCTGAGGCCGTACAGCCGCTGGTTGTTCTCCAGGCCCGACAGGACGCTCTCCATCTCCTCACTCCCAAACCTGCAGAGAGACGGCAGCACGCAACTGGAGGTTCACGGGCCTGTGCCGCACGGAGATGGAGGGGCAGGGTCGACGGGTGCCGTGGCGCCGCTCACCAAGGCGCTGTGTTGAAGGCGAACCACGCAACTGGTGGATGGGAGGGAGAAACCAGGAGAGCGCGAGGGAAAAAGAAATGCACTCTCCCTGACTTCTCAACTGTAACCCCTTGTACATCACCTTTATAATAACAATAGAAAAAAATGAGAACGCATGCCGCCGACCCCACCGCTCGTTGTGCTCACTAGAGCACTCAGGAGCATTTCTGTGGAGCCCTCGGTCTGGGTGTCCAGGACCCAGCTGTTGGGGAGGGCTCGGTCAGCCCTGGCAGGGAGGCCTGGGCTACAGAGAGGAGACTCAAGCCACCCTTGGGCGGAAGATGGTTTGGAAGACCCATCCAAGGCTGAGCTTTGTGGTGCACCCCTCTAATTCCAGCTCCTCAGCGTGCAGAGAATGGGAGGATTATGGTGAGACCTCATCTCAACCAACGAGCTAAGTGTAGTGGTGTGTTCCCGAGATCTGGCTCAAGTGGTATAGAACCTGCCTCGAGAGCGTAAGGCTCTGGGAATAAAACCTCAGTACTGTCAAACACAACCGAGGTGGGCCTGGTAATACACGCTTGTAATCCCGGCCGTGGAGGAGGCAGAAGTTGGAGGGCTATGGTCTCAGGCTGACCTGGGCACAAAATCGAGACCCCTATCTGGAAAATACTGGAAGTCAAACGGTCTGGGGGTGTGGCTCAGTAGCAGGACTCCTGCTTAGCAGGGGTGAGGCCGAGTTCAAAATTCTGTGTGGCTAAAAGAAAAAAAAGGACAAGCAGGTGGAAGCAGTCCAGCTTTTTGGCGAAGATGGGGTCTCACTAGCTTTTTGCCCCGGCTGACTTTGAACGATGATCCTTCCATCTCTACCTCCTAAGTGGGCGCACCTTCCCCCCGCCTAGGACCGTCGCTCTTCAAGGCACCTCGGTGTCTGGACAGACCCCAGGCCATCCAGAGGCAGCCGGGGCTCGGGCAAGTCCCTCCAGCCCGAGGTCGGGGGATCCCCGTGGCGGGTGTGGCATGAGGCTGGAGGAGAAGCTGATCCACGCGGCACGCCCGGCGCGCACCACCTGCTCAGCAGTGTTTAGCTGCGAATTCCCAGTCCATCTCCTGCCGGGCCGAGACCTGCAGCCCTCGGAAGGACGAGCTCTGTCTCTCCCCAGCGCCTCACCTTCCTCCCCACCTTGCTCCTCTCCCGGGGAGTTCTGCCTTCTCTCTCAACACACCTGCGCACACCACCTGTGATCATCTGACGGTATGCCTTGCACCATACAGGCGGGTATCACGTCCCCCTCACCCCTAAGGCTCCTCTACCAAGCAGCCTGACCGTGTCTACATTCCTGCCTTCCTTGGCAGGTAGCCCAGTGTCTTGTAGAAACTGGTCTTCCACAGATATTTGTTGAAGGAGCAAATGAGTGAGAGAGTCATTTCTGAGAACCTTGCCATTTCCCCAGGAGCATCAAGTTCAGGGAAATTGCGGGACGGGGGGGGGGGGGGTGGGGATGGGAGGGGGGGCCCTGATGAGGTGCAAGGCAGCCCTGCCGGGCAGAGTCCCCCTTTCAACCTCACTTGCAGTAATCCAGGACCAGAGAACGCAAACTGCTCAACTGCAGAGCCTTGCCAAGGCGATCCAGCGACCACGGGTCCATCTTGCAGTCCACCATCTCCAGGGTGGTGAGCGGGCAGGCGGTTCGCCCCTTCGACTCCAGGAGCAGAGCCTGAGAGGACACGGGGGGAGAGAGGGCCGTGTCAGGCCGGCCACTGGGCTCTGTGCTTTCCCGTGTGCCTTCCTTCACACCCGTTCAATGGCCGCGACGAAGCCTGTTTGGCTTTCCCGTCGTTCACTTTTTTTCCTCTTTTGAGTGTGTTCATTTTGCCAGGGGGTTTTACCATGGTGTTTCAGCTGTGCCTATCTTGTCCTGAAATGTGCTCAGAGCCGCGCGCCGACAGCAGCCGGAACGCGGGGTGTGTGGGGGGTGCTCACCAGCCTGGCGACCTCGGGGTTGCTCAGCCGCAGCCCCCAGATGCACAGCTCCTTCCCCGGCTTGTAGCACTCCTCGCGGATGGTCATGAGCAGGGGCTCCAGGGAGATGGGCGGGGCCGCCCGGGGGGAGGCTGGCTTCACCAGCGTGAACTGCAGGGAGGGAGGAGACGGGCCCACATCAGACCCAGACGCCCCGGCGCCCCAGAATGTGGAAAAGGGGGTCTCACCAGCAGGAGAGATGGCGAAGAAACTTAGCAGCGCCCGCCCTAGGCCCTAGGTTCAACCCCCCCCAGCACCACCAGCCATGTAATACGAAGGGGGGCTGCCCGGGCAGCCTACTGTCATAGCATCACGCCGGGAAGGCTGTGTGTGCGCGCGTGGGGGGGGGGGGGGGTTTAGCCGACGGGCCCGGTGCTCCGGTCAGAAGCACCGAGGTGACGACCTGGCGACCCCTGGTCTTGGGGGGGGCAGCGAGCCCCTTCCAGGGAAGCAGGAGGGGCCGGGGCTGAACTGACCGTCCACTCACCTTCTTGAGGATCCGCTCGCTGTTGATGCTTTTCTTCAGGTCGTTCTTGATGGCTGGACACACCGACGTCTGGGACTGCGCGCAGTGCTTCTCGTACGTTCTCAGGAACTTTTGGAGGATGGGGATGGGCGACAGGGCCCCTTTAGTTTTCCGTTTCCCTTCCTTAGCCTTTGGCATGTTTTATAGCGGGAGATTCCACTTGATTCTGAAAAGAGTAACTTGCCATGAAACTCAACAATGGTCTTTAGAAGGCCCAGAACCTGCCTCCTGCGCGTGGTGCGATACAAATACTGAAGAGCTCGGTGAGTATAATTCACTGACGACCCAGTCAGTGCCGATTCTGTCTCACCAGCCCAGCACGGGTGGCTCACACCTGTAATCCTGGCTACTCAGGAGGCTGAGATCTAAGGATCATAGTTTGAGCCAGTCCTGGCAGGAAAGTCCATGAGGTTCTTTTTGCTAATTAACCGCTAAAAAGCCAGAAGAGGAAACGTGGCTCAAGTGGTAGAGCGCCAACCTTGAGTGAAAAAACGAAGAGACAATGCCCAGGCCCTGAGTTCAAAGCCCAGTACCAGCACACACAGACAAAGTACCTGACTTTGTAACAAAGTCACCTCTTCATCTGCTCTCCACCCCTTAGCTGGGATGAAGTTCAAATGTTCCTTGATAAATATCTCCAGTGGACTCCCATTCCATTTATCTTTACTGAATTATTTATTTTGGTGGTACTGAGGTTTGAACTCACAACCTCATGCTTGCTAGGTGCTCGCTGCTTGAGCCACATCCCCCTAATCCTAAAGAAGTTTTGAACTGGGTGCAGATGGTTCACACCTGTAATCCTAGCTACTCAGGATTGTGGTTTGAAGCCAGCCTGGGCAGTAGATTCTGCGAGACTTCCCCCCACCCCCCCAGTCCTGGGCCTTGGACTCAGGGCCTGAACACTGTCCCTGAGCTTCTTTTTGCTCAAGGCTAGCACTCTGCCACTTGAGCCACAGTGCCACTTCTGGCCATTTTCTGTATATGTGGTGCTGGGGAATCGAACCCAGGGCTCCACGTATACGAGGCAAGCACTCTTGCCACTAGGCCATATCCCCAGCCCCTCAGCTTTTTCTGTTCATGGGGTGCTGAAGAATCGAACCCAGGGCTTCATGCATGCTAGGCAAGCACTCTACCGCTAAGCCACCTTCCCAGCCAGTGAGACCCTTATCTCCAATTAACCAGAAGTGGCTGGACTTGAGCTAAAAAACCCTTAGGGACAGCACTCAGACCCTGAGCTCAAGCCCACGATCAACAACAACAACAACAACAAACAATGGATTTGCTTATTCTATCAGTTATTGTCTACGATTAATTCCCAAGTGGTACGGCTGAGGAGCTTAGGGTGGCCGCCACGAAGTCACAGGGCACTAGGGGACATTCTGAACGGCTCGAGAGGAAGCCAGGAACCTGTCAGCTGCTGTGTGGACTATCAACTGGAAGTAGTTCACAACTCCAAAGCAGATCCTGTATGTATTCATACCTACGTTCTTGTGCATGCACACATCACCCAGCACGGGCGGAAAGGTGTTTCTGGAAGAGTGAATGAGCCTGGCAGAATATAAGATACAGAATATAAGAATATAAGGTACAAGATACTAGGATAAGGGGGGGGGAACACGGTAGTTTATCTCTGGTTGGGATTATTAACGGATCCATCCGGTGCTAAATCTAGAAGAAAACCAAACAAACAAACGCGGGCAAACTAGGCAACTGTTGGTCTGCGCACGCGTCGTCTGCGCGCGCGCCCGAGCTCCCCAGTGGGGCTGGAACGCGCTTGGAGGACGGCGGTTCGAGGCCAGCCCGAGCAGGCGGGCAGGACAGGCGAGCTCGAGGCTCAGGGGAGCAGGATCGAGCCCCAGCAAAGGCACCCCAGGCATTTTTAGGAATAGGGGTGCGCGTGCGTGTGCGTGGGAGCCCCAGGGCGGTGCTGGGGCGGCGAGGCTGGGCGGCGGCCCCGGACCGGGGGCGGGGTGGGGTGGGGTGGGGTGGGGGGCGGCCTCGCAGGCTCTCCTGCCGGGGCTGGCTGGCTCCGAACCGCGGTCCCGTCAGCGCGGCGGGGGCCGCCGCTTCCCGCCCCCTCCTCCCCACCCACCTCGGCGGGCCGCCTCCGAGCCGGGGCGGGGGGCTCCGCGCGGAGGACGCGCAGGCCGGGCCGCCGAGTCCGGTGCCGGGCGCGCCGGGGCGACCCTGGGCCCCGCCGGCTGCCCGCGTCGGTCGTCGGGCGCCATGGAGACGGCGGCGAGGGGCGGGCGGGCCGCGCGCGGCGAGGAGGCCCGCGGAGGGAGGCCGGCGGGGCGGCCCGGGGCGAGCTCCGGCTGGGGGCGGGGGGGGGCAGGAGTGTGGGAGGGCCACCTCTCGCGCGCCCCGGGGCGGGGGGGGGAGGAGGGGGCCCCCGCCGGCGCTCAGGCCTCTCAGGACCACCGGTCGCCTCGGGGCGCCGGGGGGAAGAGCGGCTTCCCACCGACCGGGGAGCAGAGCGCACGCGCGGGGAGCCCGGCTTTCCCACCGACCGGGGAGCAGAGCGCATGCGCGGGGAGCCCGGCTTTCCCACCGACCGGGAAGCAGAGCGCATGCGCGGGGAGCCCGGCTTTCCCACCGACCAGGGAGCAGAGCGCATGCGCGGGGCGGGTGTCGCGAGCGCGTCCCCATAGAAACCGAGCGACGCCGCCGCGGGACGGAGGGCGCATGCGCACGCCCGGCCCGGCCCGGCCCGTCCGCTCTAGGTGCCTTTGGAGGCCCGAACTCCATCCCCAGGGTTCTCTGTAATCACCGGGGAAACATTTCCACCACGACCGCGTTCCCTGGGAAAATAAACACACACACCGCGCCCCCCGCACGCGGATGACGGGTCCTTATCCGCCGAAGGGGGAAAGAAGACAAACACGGCCCCCGGGCGCCGCCCTCGAGCCTCGGTATCCTCAAGGATAAAAGCGTGGAAGCTTGTGTTTTCGTCTCTGGTAAGCCTTGGATAGCCTCAGGCCGCATTGACTCCTCGGGAAGCCACGTGGGCTTTGCCGGCTGCTCCCAGGAAGGCCTGAGTTCAAACCCCACCCTCCCCAAAAGAGGATGCATGGATTTCCCCCCCCCCCCAACAGTGGTGTCTGCCCCTAGCAGACCTGCTGACTGCAGGATGGGGGGGGGTAGGGGAGGGGCAGGGGTCTAGCTTTGAAACCCACTGCTTGCTTGCTCCTCCTCTCCCGCCCCCCCCACCACACTTTGGTGTAAGATGAGGACTTGAACTCAGGACCTGATTCTTTTGCTCGTTGCCTAGTGCCCAGCCCCTTGCTTGCTTTCAACACTCTACAAATGTTAACTCACGGATGAAAGCTGGTGTGCAGAGGTCTCAAAGGCCACTCAGCCGGTGCTTGATAGGAGCTTCTAGAAATGTGGTCCGCTCTGATGCCAGTTATCTGGCGCCAGACTGGACAGCTGGTGACTGGGGGCTGTGTGTCGGGGAAGTTGAGGGGACACGGGATTGTGGTGGTGGCTGGGAGCGGGGCTCAGCAGCCGAGCCCCTGCCCCGCAGGTGCCAGGCCCCGAGTTCAAACTCCTCCCTCCTTCAAAGAAGCTACAGGGCTTCTCCAAAACCACAGGGTCTGGAATGTGAAAATCCTCCTTGGTAGGGAAGGTTCTGGGAATGGAAGGAACTGAATAGGGAAGAATCCTGGGGTGCCCTAGGCAGCGGCCCCCAGACTCTCCTCCTCAGGTCATCTGCACCTCCAGCTACAGCCACTGGGAGCCCATTTTGTTTTGCACAGAGGAGGTTGTTTAGGGCCCTACAAACGAGTAACCACCACTATCCAACACAGGTGTGATCACACACACACACGAAACTGACTTGCTTCTCCAATTTAAGAAGGAAGCTTAGAGACAGTGTCCAGGCCCTGAGTTCAAGTCCCAGGACTGACACACACACACACACACACACACACACACACACCCTACAGCTACTTACATGCGCCTCTCCAGCTTTTGTGTTGTCACAGCAGCTGTATTCCTTGCCCTGTTCCCTTATTTACTGGCAGAGGCGGCAATGTCATTTTATTATTTTATTATTTTTTGGCCAGTCCTGGGCCTTGGACTCAGGGCCTGAGCACTGTCCCTGGCTTCTCTTTGCTCAAGGCTAGCACTCTACCACTTGAGCCACAGCGCCCCTTCTGGCCGTTTTCTGTATATGTAGCACTGGGGAATTGAACCCAGGGATCCATGTATCCGAGGCGAGCACTCTTGCCACTAGGCCATATTCCCAGCCCCGGCATTGTCATTTTAAACACAGACATCCCTAACCAGTGATTATGCACTTCTAAAGAACAGACAGGCTTCTCGTCATTTATTTGAGTTATTTCCAAGCGACAGTTACAAAAGTTTTTAATTTTTATAATACTCTTGATAAGAAAATAAAATTTAAATAAAAATACATTCTCAACAATACAACATGGTTACACAAATTCACTGTATTAAGTTTTGGTAACTTACATTTCCAAACTGGATACTGTAAAAACCAGTATTTTCTAGCAACATATTAATTTCCAAGTTAAAATTGGAAGCGGATGATATCAATCAAGGTTGGTAATTTAAAGTCTAGAAATGAGTCTTGTATTTGTCACATACTGTAAAGAAACCTGAAAAAAGTCTGCGAATTCTCTTTACAGGACGTACCGTGAAGAGTGAATTAAAGGTGCTTTCACAAAAAAAAAATCATTTTTAAAAAACGTGGCATGAATTAGGTTTTTTAGTAAAAGGAGGAGATCTGGCTTCAGAAACAAAAGCCACATCAGATACCACTTTTTTTAATTAAAAAAAAAAGCCTCTTTTTGACACTTAAGTCATTTACCCGTGATGGCAAAAAACATAGTTCTTTGGCAAATTAAAATAGTTTCCTTGGATAAATTATATTCCTGGGAATAAAAACGTTTGCTATTGTCCTTTATCTTATTTTAAAAAATCAAAACAAGCTAAACAATACAAAAGCAATGAAGCAAGCAACAGATTGCCCTGGCTCACCTGAAGAATGAGGGTGGACCTGTGCAGGGTTCCCGCCACCTCCCTTTTCTGTCCTTCCTGGGGTTCCAGGATTTGTGGGAAATCTATTTATATGTCTATACTTTAGAGACATTTTTGGAAGAGGCTAGGTAGTCCAGGGACTCACCGTCCATGGTGCTTGGCCTTGGGGTCCTGAGGGCATGTTCTTATTCCAAAACTTCTGAAGGGGGCTGGGGATACGGCCTAGTGGTAGAGTGCTCGCCTCGCATACATGAGGCCCTGGGTTCGATTCCCCAGCACCACAGATATAGAAAAAGCCGGAAGTGGCGCTGTGGCTCAAGTGGCAGAGTGCTAGCCTTGAGCAAAAAGAAGCCAAGGACAGTGCTCAGGCCCTGAGTCCAAGCCCCAGGACTGGCCAAAAAGAAAAAGAAAAAAGACCTTCAGAAGGAAATTAGTTTGATTTCATATTTCTTTTTAAATTGCAAGGTGTGACCTTTAAAAGAACCATAATTGGGGATTTGACATTAGGAATGTAATGTTAGTAAAATAAAATGTTTGTAAAAAAAACACAACAAACCAACCCCAAACAATGACATAAGCCAGTGTGGCGGCCGTCCTGCCATCCCTGCGCTTGGGAGGCTGAGGCAGGAGAAGGCTGGCCGCGTCCGACAGCGAGGTGCAGTCTCAAACCCCTCAAAGCTCCGAATCCCCCAGGCAGCAGAGCGCGGGCGATGGGCGCCTGGCCTGCCTGCTTCAGGTGGACCGCGGAGGCTCTTCACAGGGGTTCTCAGCCGGGTGGCCGGTGGAGCTCACCCACGCGGGCTGGGAGGAGCGGTCCACCGCAGTGCGGGCCCGCTGGCCGTTCCCGTGGCGCCGGTTGCGAGGGGCAGCCGTGCGGTCCACCGCAGTGCGGGCCCGCTGGCCGTTCCCGTGGCGCCCGGTGGCGAGGGGCAGCCGTGCGGTGCGGTCCACCGCAGTGCGGGCCCGCTGGCCGTTCCCGTGGCGCCCGGTTGCGAGGGGCAGCCGTGCGGTGCGGTCCACCCCAGTGCGGGCCCGCTGGCCATTCCCATGGCGCCCGGTGGCGAGGGGCAGCCGTCTGGACACACGGCTTACGACGCTCAGGGGACCGACAGCAAGCACCCCTGGCTAGAGTCTCCCCGCGGGAACGCAGGTCAACGCGCGAGGCTCCGAGGACCACATCGGGAAGGCAGATGCTCGGCACTGACCGAAGGACAAAGGGAAGAGGACCACGGTGTTTAATACTGACGAAGCAAAGCACTCCTGCGCCTCCCTCCAGGCGGTGCCGAGGACGGGCGACGGGGCGAGAGCCAGGGAAAAGAAACCTTGGCGGGGAAAGCACGATTTCTACAATTACACAGCGATCATTCAACTGATCATCGAGGAGGATAACCTGGGGCGGGCCAGATTAGTAAAGTGCGGCGAGTGAGGGGCCCCGCGGGGAGGAGGCCGCTCCCCCTCCTCGGGAGCCGCCTCCGTCTCCACTCACGTCAGGACGGGGAGGACCTGGTGGTTCTTCCTGCCCACGCCGGGCTTCGGCGGTCTCGTCAGGCTCCCCACAGACGCGAGACGGGGGCGGGGCGGGGCGCTGCCCCCCCCCCCAGATGCTCCCCAGATCCGCAGCTGCGGCTGTGAATGGACCCAAGGGGACGCCTTTTGCTCTTTCTTTCCTTTCTTACGGAGGGCCAGGTCCAGATGAACCCAATGGGAAGCTGTCAGGTGACATGGAATCTTCTAGTAGAACAAGGTAGGTGGTGGAGAGCAGGCACTCGTGGCAGTGAACAAGTCCACACGATGGGGTGGAGGTGGGGGGGCGGGGAGCTGGCTTCCGGTTACAAAGCTGCTTCGGGAAGCTTCTTCGCAAGGTCCTTTCCGTGGAAAAGCCGCAGAAGGAGGGGTTTGGGCACACAGGTATGAAGGAAATCTGGGTTTCAAATTCTTTAGTAATACATCAGTACCAGGATTCCCCAAGTTAATCTCAGTTATTAAATATTAAATACAATGTGAACGCAGGCGATATTGGAGCCAACGTTCATTCTTAAATACTATCAACAAAACGTACGGATTGAAAAACTCCAAGAAAAAAAAGTACTTTCCAGTTCTTCTGAGTCGGTCGGTCCAACTCTAAGACGTTTTCCCAATTGGATTTTCCCTAGGAAACAGTGAGAGAAAAACGTTTTTCAAAAGCAACAGGAAACTTCACATCTGCGCCTCCTGCAACTCACAGTAGTGAGCAGAGTGGACGGCCCCCCACTCCCTCACTGCCCGCCCTCCTCTGCAGAGGACAGGTGGACAGACGGATGGGAGGGGAGGAGAGGTGGGGCCAGCTCCGTGAGCACTATGTGAGCCCTCTGCCGCCCAGCCCAGCTCTTTCCAGGGCGCTCCTTGCTCGGGTTTGAAAGCTGGCCTTGACCAGGTGACCTGCAGGCGTGTACCCCCCTACTTGGCAGTGTTTTGTAGAGAAAAGCAGAGCAGTGTGTATGCATACATTGAGGGCACTGCTGGAAGAGAAAGAACCAGGTACGGGGCTGGGAATATGGCCTAGTGGCAAGAGAGCTTGCCTCATATACATGAGGCCCTAGGTTCGATTCCCCAGCACCACCTATACAGAAAATGGCCAGAAGTGGCGCTGTGGCTCAAGTGGCAGAGTGCTAGCCTTGAGCAAAAAGAAGCTCTGAGTCCAAGCCCCACGACTGGCCAAAAAAAAAAAAAAAGGAAGAACCAGGTACACTACACAGATGTAGAAAGGACAAAATTAGAAGGAACAAATATCTGCACCTATCAAAAAACCCCTCCTTTAAGCACTCATAAATACAAATACACTAATGTACATAGTTTTCAAGAGCATTTGAAATCGTGGGGTCAGGATTCAGTCTTCCCATTAACTGGCCATGAAGACTTCAGTAGCAAGACATTTAACTTTGCTGTGCCTCAGTTTCTCTAGCTATAAAGAGGGCTGATGTGAGGCTCAGAGAGTGCGTGGCAGACCCTGTCATCTGTGGACACCATCTTCTGAACTCGTCTGAGACATCTTGTCCTCCTGGAGCAAGACACAAGTCATCTTGCCGCGATGGCAAAGCTCCGAGCTGACCTCACATAGAGGATTTCCTGTTACCTCCTCCAACTCCTGGCGGTGAGCTCCGCGGGGCGGTGCCCTGCCCCTGCCGGCACTGAGGCGCGCGTGCAAAGGCTCACAGCTCTGCACCCTCGGTCAGTGTGTGGGGGGGGGGGGAGAAGAGCGCGCGTCCCTGCCCCGGCGCGTCCCTTCCAGCGCACACTTACTTGCTCCCGTACTTGGCACTGCTTGACCGTTTCTTCTGGTACTTTTCATGAGGTTCCGCCAGCTTCTCTACGATGCCTTTTATTTGCTGGATTGTCTTAAAGGTTGTCACCGAGTCCTCGATCACGAAGCTGGCGTGGTCCTCAGGCTCCTTCTGCGGCCCCTGGTAGACGGCTATGGTTCCACACGCCTCTACGGGAGCGGTGTGACATAGCATCAGAACCTGCGTCCCCAAGCCTAAACTTCCCGCGTGTCTCAAGCTAGAGGGACGTCCTTTGGCCGTGCACACATGATGAAAACACACCAGTTATAGTTACACAAGACCTGTCATTTTACTTCATAAATATATCTGATAAATGCCTCCTTTAAGGGTGTGGGAACTTCATATTAACCTTTTGGTAAAACTGAGTATTTCAACTTTTGGGTATTTAATTGGTGCCGGTCCTGGGGCTTGAACTCATATTCAGGGTCTGGGTACTGTCTCTGAGCTGCTGCTGCTCTACCACTTGAGGCACAGCTCCATTTCCAGGTTTTGACGTTAATAAGAATCTCAATGAACTTTTTTTTGCTAGGGCTGGCTCCGAACCGCGATCCTCAGAGCTCAGCCTCCTGAGTAGCTAGGATGACAGGCGGGAGCCATCAGGGCCTGGCAGAGTATTTTCAATTTTTTAATAATGCTAGAGAAATAGCTCAGGAATTGTTAATCAAATACATGGTTCTATAGAAGTAGATTGTGTACTTACCTTCCATTTTCTGCAGCTTAAGTAAACTGAGGGTAAAAAGGGAATAAATCCTTTCTGTCTCTCTGTCCTCATCGATATCTATTTGGACGTCTGCAGGGACCCCTCTATAGTGAAAAGGAAATTAAAGCCATTGGAAACATTTTTACCTTACTAACATGACCAAGACTTTTGACAGTTTTGAACTAAAAGCAGAATGAGAATTCTGCGAAAGGAACTTCAGACATTTAGTTTGATTGCTAACCAAAAAATGGGGCCAAGAGGAGTTTGGTCTTTATGTGACTCTACACCTAAGGAAGGAGATTTCACAGTCACATGAAGTCAAGTCGTTTTTACAACATGCACTCCATCACAAAAGCAAACCAGTCCTTAACTCCGCTAGGTCACGCCGCGGTTCCATCCCGCCAGATGGCGGGGGCTCAGTCTGTGCCGGAGACCAGGCGCAGGGCCTCGGGCATGTGCCCAAGCCCTCTATCCCTGAGCTGCGACTAACTTTTCCATCACTCCCCAAAAGAAATCCTATATTCACGAGCACTTTTAATTCCACATTCAGGCCTGGCCATCACGAATCTTTAGGTAAGTGCTCAAACCCAGCCCTCCTAATAAACACGTTGTGTGGTCACTGGTACTGGGTTTGAACTAAATATCCTGGAGCTTTTCTTGCTCAAGGCTGGCACTTTACCACTTTGAGCCACAGCTCCACTTCCAGCTTTCTGGTAGGAAGTAAGAGTCTCATAGATGTTCTTGCCTGGGCTGGCTTTGAACTGCGAGCCTCAGATCTCAGCCTCCTGAGTAGCAAGGATCATAGATGCGAGCCACCGGCTCCAGGCCTTCCTTCTCTTTATGGCTAAAAAATATTCTACCGGATGGTTATAGCCCACTTAGAAACATCTGCCTCTTTGGTCAGAAGGAACTTACGCAGTGCACGGCTTGCAGCCCGGAGTGTTCTCACTGCTCTCCTGACAGCAGAGCCAGTTCCCGTTGAGATAGGCGGCGGGATGGTAGGAACTGAGCCGGTTCTGATTGCATCGGCTCACCCTGCAGAGCACGTCAATCCATTCATTCGCCTCCACGCAATTATTTGCCTGCACATACAGTGGCTTCTCCGTGTGGATCACTTGGAACATCTTCACAGGCAATTAAGGTAAGAGAGAGTCTTAAAAGCGGACACAGTACACATAACAGAAACAAGTACACGGTGGAAGCCTAGCTGGCCTAGCTAGGCGACTGCTGCTCAAGGACTTTAGGAACTGTTACTTTTCAAGCAAGTCCGCCCACAAACAACGGTGCTAAACAGCACAGCAGAGCAGTTTCTAGAAGCCACACCTGTCTGACAGAAGGGAGCACCATGTACCTAAGCATAACGAGGTAGGGTGGAAAGCAGGGGGGTGGGGGGAACCCCTAAGGAGCAGGGCTACCTCTGGGGTGCCGAGGGCGCCATGTGGTGGTGGGCAGGCAAGAGCAGAGGACGACAGCTACAGACACCTCCAGGATGGAGTGTGAGATAATTACAGTAAGCATTAAAATTCCTTAAAAGATTTCAACTAAGTAATGCATACAACGTTAACAATCGTCACACAACGTACGTTTTTCTTATTGAAAGAGCTCTCTTCCAGTTTTTCCACAGCGAGAATGTTTTTTACTGGAATTGTATAAATGGCATCTTTGCCTAAAATGAGAAGAGAAAGTTAAAATTTTCGTACCATCAGAAATGTACAGCTAAGAGGCTAATTTTGTAAGGTGTGAGCCGTTCCTCTTGAAACAAGTACATATAACCTACAGACTGCCACATAGTTTGTATAGAAACTTTTTAATGGAGTAGGTATTTGCTCTAAAGTGACTTTTAGGCTAGTCTTGGGGCTTGAACCACCCATGAGCCTCAGCTCCACTTCTGGCTTTTTTTTCTTTTGGGTGGAAGTGGTGGTGGTTAAACTGGAGATAAGAGTCTTGGACTTTTCTGCCTGGGCTGGTTTGGTTTGGAACCTCCATCCTCAGATCTCAGCCTCCAGAGTAGTTAGGATTACCGGCGCGAGCCACCCAGCGCCAGGCTTGACTCTTGCTTTAACTTGCCTCTGGGGCTAAGCTAAGTGAGTATCTCTCTGTCCACACAACTGTGCTAGGTATGATGTATGATCTAAGATAATCTAAGACTCAGTATTAGAAAGAAGTGCATGACGGTCGGTCTTCTGTTGATTTACCCTGAAGGAATAAATTTGACAATCAAGATTTTAATATACTAAGGGGCAGATGCTACTTCTCTGCCACAGGCAGATGGCTTTCTTTATCCTAACGGACAGCTTATCTGTGACAATGTGCTTCTCAGGAGGTGAGTTCTCCATCTTGGGCGTGGCTTGCTCAAGAGCCTCAAGGGAGGTGACAATCAATGGCACGAAGGAAGAAGTAACCCTTGGATGGAATTTCCTAACAAACTACAGAGATATTCCTCGGTTATTAGAGAGTCTTAACTGAGCTCTGAGAGTTCAAAGACACTTTCAAGTTCTAAGGGGCTCATGTTGCTTCTTTTATACATTACTCAGTGGGACTCACCAAGGATTTTTAGAAAACAGCACACACTGAATGGCCATTTTAGCATTACAAGGAATCCAGTGTGTAACAAAAATATGTTACAGTGCATTTCTACAATATTTCTAAGTATATACCACTGTGAGAAATTACATGCCATTAATAATACCATGGAAGGAGTCATACAGACACATTAAGCGGCACAAAAACCCACAATAAGGCATGAACACAACTACCTGGCTGCTTGTGGTAGGTGAGTTCTCTGCTTGTCAGGCAGAACCATCGTTTCTTGAAATTCTTTTTTCCAATCCGAGTTCTTCCCTGAGCTCTTTTATACATTTCACTACCAAAGCAACAGATGTAAAAGACTTAGCTATAACAAAGATGAAGCCAGTTAACCCAAAACAGAATTGTCCTTTGATGTGAAATGGCATACATAGATAGATATGAGAGAATATATTAGGTATATCAGAGCCGGCCAGAATTAAGGGATTCATGTAGTATTTAAATTGTGCTTTTGAATAAAAAAGGGTCAAGTGGTTTCTTTTGATTACTACATGTAACCTCTCTAAAACTGAATAAATAGTGCTGCCAATTTTCTTGTTTGGTTTTGTTTTTGTTGCCAGTCCTGGGGCTTGAACTCAGGACCTGAGCACTGTCCCTGGCTTCTTTTTGCTCAAGGCTAGCGCTCTGCCACTTGAGCCACAGCGCCACCTCTGGCTTTTTCTATCTATGTGGTGCTGGGGAATCGAACCCAAGGCTTCATGTATACAACGAGGCGAGCACTTTACCACAGCGCCACGTTCCCAGCCCCAGTGCTGCCAGTTTTCTAAGTATTCCCTTGCAAACCAGCTCTGGGAGCGTGGGCAGTAAGTCCTGCCCCTCTGACTTGAAGTTTTTTAGGATAGAACAAAAACTCAAGCCTGCCTAACTTCAAACCCAGACTCCTGGTGCTTTATGGCTTCCTAACAAGTTTGCTTGCATTACCCTTCTTTCAGATGCACAGGTTCACTCGTACCGCTGGACTCCTTAGTTTCGGTAGATGAAATTTCATCCAAGAACTGCATGGGGGAAGTGGAGAAACATTACGCTGTATGGATACGGTAAGACATAACAAAAACTTAAGTTTCTCTTCCCTGTCATGGGTTACATGAGGAAGTCTTCCCTTCACTGTTAAAGAATACATATAATACATCCAAAATGCGTGGCCCCTAAGTGTTTTGGACTCTATCTGTAGGTGTAGGCAAATATTTGAGAATCCTATCCATACAATGAGATGGTCTTGAGGATGGTAAGCAAGTTTAAATATAAAACCCACTACATATACCTCATATGCAGTATTTTTAGTGAACCCGAACTTTGACCTATACCATGAGGTGAGGTGTGGACTTTTCCACTGTGGCATCATGTCGGCAATTCACAAGCAATTTGGATTAAGGATGTTCATCCTATAGCAATCTATAAAACGAAACACATTTAGCTGTATACTACAAAGATCCTAGTTTATAAATGACAGGTAATTCTAAAAAGTTTACTCCTAAATTACCTAAAACCCTGAATATATTTCCTTATAAAAATGATTCAGTCTACCAATTACAAAACAAATAAAGCTTGAAATATATATAGGTTTTTGGTTTGTTTGTTTTTGCCAGTCCTGGGGCTTGGACTCAGAGCTTCTTTTTGCTCAAGGCTAGCACTCTGCCACTTGAGCCACAGCGCCACTTCTGGCCATTTTCTGTATATGTGGTACTTGGGAATTGAACCCAGGGCTTCATGTACATGAGGCAAGCACTCTTGCCACTAGGCCATATTCCCAGGCCCTATATATAGTTTTTGAATTGTCGTTGTTGATTTGCTGTAAATTCAATAAGGATCTAAGTTAACGTTAACTGTCTTAAGCTATTAACTGTCTTGAAGCTATTTCTGTTGTGTATTTATCCTACTTTGTGTATTTACACAATACACTGTGGTATATAAACACCGCTGTGTTTCATGTCTGGGTTTGACCCTAAGCTCCACTAATGAGTGTCAGAGACATATTGTTAAACGGAGCTCTGAAGGACTTGTGGTTCCAAAGAGTTTACATATGGGATTGTTGATCTTTACCTGGCGGGCCCGTACTGTCCCACAATAATCACTAATAGTACCTCCTTCCCACTCTTTTTTTTTTTTTTTTGGCCAGTCCTGGGGCTTGGACTCCGGGCCTGAGCACTGTCCCTGGCTTCTTCCCGCTCAAGGCTAGCACTCTGCCATTTGAGCCACAGCGCCGCTTCTGGCCGTTTTCTGTATATGTGGTGCTGGGGAATCGAACCTAGGGCCTCGTGTATCCGAGGCAGGCACTCTTGCCACTAGGCTATATCCCCAGCCCTCCTTCCCACTCTTCAAAGTGTCCTGTATAGTCACTTGTACACAGAACTCTGGCTTACCTTTCCTCAACTCTGTGGGCAACAATTATGACTTATTTTCTTCTGAAGTGACGGTCATCAGGACAACACCAGGATGAAGCCAGAAACTGGGCTTTACAAGCATCTGCAATCTCAAACACTGCCCATACCCACACTTTAACCAGTAAAGACAACTAGGATTTGAGGGCTAACTACTATGTACCAGCTTGGGAGTTTGGAACAAGATCTTAGCCGGGATGTGCACTGTGATGAGTTATTAGAATGTGAGTGGATAACACAGTGCAGATTATTAGGAACAGACTAAATTTCCTGGCACTCTTGAATCCTCCCTCCATTGACACTACCAACTTTACACATTCTGATTCTATCGGGAAAAGAAAGATCAGATGCTACCAGGGCCTTGTTACAGAATGTGTAAAACCACCCCCACAAAAGACATTGGGATCCTGCCAGTGTGTGCCTGCACTGTCCCATAAATGTGTCAACAAAACCCTAAAATCAAAAGGGCAGCTTTTTCTGCGCCTGTTCTTTTTCAAAGACTTTCTCAACACTTCAATGGTGGCTTAAAAATATTTTTTTAGTTGAACTTGCACTACTTTAGGTGAAAAAAAAATCCCACTGATGTTTAAGTATTTTCTGAAATCACTGTGTGTGACTTCTAAAAGTGCACACACGTCTAAAAAGATGCTTCAGCTAAATGTACTCCAAGCCACTACTACCTGTCCAGTGCTGTAGAAACTGAACAGAGACTTTAAATTTGGCTTTGCTAATTTGGACTACGACTATGATTAAAAAAAGTAATACTCGACAGTGCTCAGGCCCTGACTTCAAGCCCCAGGACTGGCCAAAAAAAAGAAGAAGAAAAGAAAGAAATTAAAGCTCATTTCCAAACACTCTAAATTTCAGAGTGGAGTCATTTTTGTATGCTGTAAGCCTCATGTTAGGATATTATGTAGTGTAGATATAATACTATGCTTTTAGTAACTTTCTTCTAGATGCTACACCAAAAGCACTCAGAACTTATGGTATTTTATACTGTGGCAACTGAACATCCACTAGACAACAGGTATTGTATTTCAAAATAAGGGGCTCTCAACTGAAGGCAGTTGCTCAGCCATGTCTTCAGACATATCTAGGTCACACTGGGACATACTATAGGCATTTAACCTGGGGATGCTGCTAAATATCTAACAATACCTAGAACAGCACTTCACAATCACCTATTATTCAGACTCAAATACCAAGTTGTTGAGAAACAGCTCTACAAATCTGTAGTCTGTGTATGAAGACACTAGCATAGTAGCGATTGCTAAAACTAATTTCCATACTTCTACAGCTGAGAAGTTACTTGCTTTGTTAAAAAAAAGAGAGGGAATGTAAGATGAAATGTTGTGTCTACCATGCTGTATGATAGAAATGTTTCCAAAGTAAAACCATACCTTTTTAACTGCTATAATGTATCCTTCTTCTTGAAACATTTTGAAAAATTCACACATGAATGTCTCTTTGAAACTTGACTAAAAAAGAAAAACAAACAACGAAACACAGGATTGAACATGTTAAGTAGATCACTAACAAAATAATGTGGGGGTGTGTGTGTGTAAGAGCACGCATGCGCGTGCACCAGTCTTGGAGCTTGAACTCGGGGCTTGGGTGCTGTCCCTGAACTTCTTTGCTGCTCAGGGCCAGTGCTCTACCGCCCGAGCCACACCTCCACTTTCAGCTTTATGTGGCTGATTGGAAACAAGAGTCTCACAGGCTTTCCTGTGAGCTGGCTCTGAACCTCGATCCTCAGGTCTCAGCCTTCCGAGCAGCTAGGATGAGAGGCGGGAGTCAGCGGCGCCAGGCTCTACGCTGCATTTTTTAAGCTGAGGAATGAGGGCTAACGAGATTCCATCGTGTCGTTCTAGAGTTACCAGGTCTGCAGCCCAAGCCTGCTTTCATACAATGTGGCGATTTTGGTAGAGATAACTAGTTGGATCCTGCATCTCCTCTTTAGATGCCCCCCTCCCGTTGAGGTACATCAGGTTAAGGAAATCCGTCCCCTTTAACATGTGACTAAGATACAACATTTGCCTAAAAGACAACTACAGCATCTGTATATACACTGTATTCCAGAATATGGGAGGAGGTAAATGAGGGAGAAGGCATCACAGGGTAGACAGTATTGCTAAGTGGGAAGATGAAGTAAGAAATGGAGAGACATACCTTGCATTTGGACAGACTTCCCCAGCTTCCCAAAGTTTGAATGGTTTTTGAGATGAGAGTTAATGTCCTAATTGTCTGTGCATCCTAGACAATGTGAAAGAGACCAATTCTCTTAAGTTTTCAAGAAGCAAAATCACATGAAACGTAACACAGAATGGGCTAATGGCTCTAAAACAGTGAGTCAAAAATATTTAGTCAATGGGCTGGGAATGTGGCTTAGTGGCAGAGTGCTCGCCTACCATGCATAAAGCCCTGGGTCCCATTCCTCAGTACAACATAAACAGAAAAAGCTGGAAGTGGTGCTGTGGCTCAAGTAGTAGAGTGCTAGCCTTGAGCCAAAGAAGCTAAGGGACAGTGCCCAGGCCCTGAGTTCAAGCCCCAGGATTGGCCAAAAAAAAAAAAAAATCTAATCACCAAAGTAGCTAAAAATCTAGCTAAGGTTGGGCATGACTTACTGGACTAAGGAATTACGAGACTGAAGAAGCAAGAGGAAATTTACAATTCTTCCTAGTTAAGATATTACTTTAAAAATTCATTAAAAATTTGTTTTTAACTCCAATTAGCTGTACAAGGGAGGGTGGTGGTACAATTTAACATGTCCATTTATGTGTCTAGTGCCCTTGGTCAGTAAACCCTTCTTGTCATTCTCCATCCCCTCCAATTCATTTAACAATGTTGCCATTGACAGCCATAACTTAATATTGCATATATGTTGTTTTCGTATAGTATGGCAACTGGGATTACAAATAAGTATGTAAGGGTTTTTTTTGGCATGGCACTGGAGTTTGAGCTCAGGGACCTGAGGTTTTCTAAGCAAAGCACTTGGGCCATGCCTCTGCCTCCAGTCCTATATAATCACTTTTGAAATGTTAGTGGTAGCTACTTTTTCTAGCTTATAACTGAAATATCAGCTCAATACACTTATAAGCATACTTTATGTGCCTTCTGTGGCCAGTTGTTTTTAATATGAGAAAAAAAATCCCTCAATTCAGACAGAGAGACAAGAAATTATCCTGTTCACCTAGGATCTTACCAGAGGGTAACTATGAGTCTATCGCACAAGGAATTTTTCATGCTTATGTAATCTGAAAGAAGTCAATTGCAAATGAAATTTACAAGAATGGTCTTCTCTTCATGAGTCCTTTCTCTTACTTAAAACCAGGATGGACACTCAGAAGTTGGACATGGTGGTACATGCCTACAATCCCGGCACTCAGGAAAGTGAGGCAAAAAGTGTGAATTTGAGGTCTGGGCTATATAAGCGGGGACAAATACTGGCTACTTAAAGACACCTTATATCAAGAAAGAAAGAAAAAAGTACCCAGAAAAATTTGGAGACAGAAAATTTTAGTTCTGAGTTGTCAGTATCCAGTAAACATGGAGAGGCAAGGGCTGTGAAGCCATTTGGAGAAGAACTATCTGGGACTCAATATCTACGATGGACTTAAAAAATATACACCTCAGGGGCTGGGGATATGGCCTAGTGGCAAGAGAGCTTGCTTCGTATACATGAGGCCCTGGATTCGATTCCCCAGCACCACATATACAGAAAATGGCCAGAAGTGGCGCTGTGGCTCAAGTGGCAGAGTGCTAGCCTTGAGCAAAAGGAAGCCAGGGACAGTGCTCAGGCCCTGAGTCCAAGGCCCAGGACTGGCCAAAAAATATATATATATATATACACCTCAATTATGGTTATTCAGAAAATATTTTCACTGAAATATCCACAATTGTGGGCTGGAGATTTAACTCAGCGGAAGAGCACCTGCCCGGCAAGTGCAAGGCCCCGGGTTCGCTCCTTAGCTCTGGAAAAAAAAACAAGAAAAAAACCCGAAATATCCACAATTTCATGGTATCTATAAAAGGTCCCTACAATTCTTTGCCTTTGAAGAAAATGACATTCTTGTAAAGGCACTACATGTATAATCTGAATTGAATTTCACTGAGACGTCACTCAAATTTGGTTTTAAATTTAGTGTCTTATTACTGGTGTGTAATTGCTGCTGATTCCCTGGTGTACTCTCTATATAAATTCTATTACAATTTCCCCTTCATCCTACTATTTCCCAGATGCCTGCCAACACACAGATGACCAAACCTTCATTATTTGTCACTTACATAGTACACAGCCCAGCACTGGCATGCCACTAAATGCCATATACATACATATATATATATATATATATATTTAAATTCAACTGAAGTGTTGAATTTAAAGTGTTGAGGCATATAAAATTGCTGTTGGTTGACTGTCTTTGGTCTATAAAAAACAATTTCACAGGGATCATAATCGTTCAAAGGAGTAACTGGTTCATTACTTTTTCTTTTAAAGATATTCTTTCTGACTTCTCCAGGACATCAGTCTGGTAACAGTAAGCCCCCTCTCTTTAATCTTTCCCTTTTGCTAGTCTCTTCTCCATTAATCTAGATCATGCACAAAGCCTATCATTTGAGTTCTTTCTCGAGATTACCATCCTCCATTTCTCTAACTCTTTGTGAGCAGTCCCTGCCTGGAAACTGTACCATGGCTTAGGACACACTATCCGACAAAGATCCAGCCTTGCTCTTAAGGTGCTGACAGTTCCACACGCAGGGATTTTGTTTTGGCCAGTCCTGGGGCTTGAACTCAGGGCCTGGTCACTGTCCCAGAGCTTCTTGTGTTCAAGGCTAGCGCTCTACCACTTGAGCCACAGCACCAATTCCGGCTTTTTCTGTGTATGTGGTGCTGAGGAGCCAAACCCTGGGCTTCATGCATGCTAGGCAAACACTCCACAGCTAAGCCGCATTCCCAGCCCTATGCAGAGATTTTTACAGAGATCATAATACAAAAATGCCACCGCAGACAGCTATAGACTGCTTAGCCCCCACAGCAGAGGCGCAGGCCCAAACTGACAGGTTACACGTGGCTTGCGCTGGCTGGGGCTTGAAGGAGCCCATTGACGAGAGGATCATTGAGAAGAGATGGTCTGATCTTTTATTTCCCAAGGTGAAACTCCTAAACGGTGGTCGACCATGCCAATGTTTGTATAACCCTTACTTGAGAATTGGAATCTAAAAAGAGAAGTCATTTACGTGTGTCCCACGTGTGACACACTGAGACGCTTGGGTCTGCTTGTGTCTTTCTGCAGCAGGGAAAAAGTTCACTCGGTTCAAAGCAGCAACTCGACTCAGATCACTTCCTGACCCCCGTGACCTTCAGCACGGGGCCGGGCAGTCACGGCTCCCGGGTCAGTGGGACCGATCTGTGCTCCAGGCTCCCGGGCAGGACCTCCCTGTACCGCTCACTGGATGTTAAGCAAGCGCTAGCTTTGCATCCACACAAATACACACGTGCCTTAGGTATGCCCCTCATTTCTACAGCTACCTCAAAGATTCTTTAAAAAGTAGACTCTGGCTTGAGACCCACCAGGGACAGACACCTACACAAAGAGGAATAAAAAAGGAAAATAGACGCCCAGAATGAAACAAAAGCAAATAACAAAATTAGAGAATTGAGAGCTAACATAGTTTGCAGTTAGAGAATGAATTAATTTCAACATCTGTTACAGGAATAAGGAATTCCAAATGTGCCTACAAGGCAGGGTCATGAGTTTGGAAGTGGGAGTTCTGTTTATGTACAAATTACTGTTACCAAGCTTTCCCCGGCCCAAGGTCTGGACGGCTGTAGTTAACACCGTAATGGAACCGCCAGGCTGTGAACAACAGGACACCACTGTTGTGGCTACAGAGAACATCTGTCCTCTGGAAGAGAGTGTGTTGCTGCTCTGCGTAGGAGGTTCTGCGCGAGCGTGCGGCGGCTGCTCCGCGTAGGAGGTTCTGCGCGTGCGTGCGGCGGCTGTCCGCTGGGGTGGGCGCTCAGAAGCCAGCACGTCCCCCCGCAGGCCATGACACAATGGAGCAGCCGTGTCCTAAGCAGGCGCCACACCGCTGGCAGGCCAGTGCTAAGCGGCCTCTGGCGTAGGGCTGGCTCCTTGGTGTCTGTCTGCGTAAGGGGTTGGAGGGCCAGGGTTTAAGCTCATAGGATCTGAAGATGACCGGGTTAGAATCTCACTTTCATCCTGTTCAAGTGGAGTAGGATTGTGATGGCCTAGCTTTGTGAGCTTGGAAGTTACTGTATTGCAATGTCCTTACCTGTATACGGGGTGACAGGAGGATTTGCTCCTACAGTTACCAGGAAGACTCAGTGAGTTAAACATATATATAGTAGGGCAGGCCCAGAACAAAGAAAAACTAAAAAAGTGGTGCCTCATGTTTTGTTAAAGCAATCATCAACTGAAAGAAAGCATGACTATAGGGGCTGGGAATATGGCCTAGTGGCAAGAGCGCTTGCCTCCTACACATGAAGCTCTCGGTTCGATTCCCCAGCACCACATATATGGAAAACGGCCAGAAGTGGCGCTGTGGCTCAGGTGGCAGAGTGCTAGCCTTGAGCGGGAAGAAGCCAGGGACAGTGCTCAGGCCCTGAGTCCAAGGCCCAGGACTGGCCAAAAAAAAAAAAAAGAAAGCATTACTATAAAATGTGAAAGTAACAAAAATAATTTGAACTATCAAGAGATAAGCATGTGGGCTGGGGATATAGCCTAGTGGCAAGAGTGCCTGCCTCGGATACACGAGGCCCTAGGTTCGATTCCCCAGCACCACATATACAGAAAAACAGCCAGAAGCGGCGCTGTGGCTCAAGTGGCAGAGTGCTAGCCTTGAGCAAAAAGAAGCCAGGGACAGTGCTCAGGCCCTGAGTCCAAGGCCCACGACTGGCCAAAAAAAAAAAAAAAAAAAAAGAGATAAGCATGTAAACATATACAGTGGAGATTTAGATTTAGGTCACTAAATTAGACTTCAAAACCAAAAGATTATCTAGGGGCTGGTGGCTCACGCCTGTAATCCTAGCTACTCAGGAGGCTGAGATCCAAGGATCAAGGTTCCAAGCCAACCTGGGCAGGAAAGTCCATGAGACTCTTATCTCCAACGAACCACGAGACAACGGGAAGTGGCACTGTGGCTCAAAGTGGTAGAGCACTAGCCTTGAGAAGAAAAGCCAAGGGAAGCTGCCCACGCCCTGTGTTCAAGCCCCACAACACACACACACACACACACACACACAACCAGAGGAAATTTCTGAGATTTTTAAGAGTCACAAAATAAACAATCTTAATAAACCAGGCAAGTAGGCTCTGCTAAATACTACCACTACCACAAACCTCTAACTAAACAAAAACAAAATCAACCAATCACAAAAACCCCTTGTACACTATAGAGGCTTACAAACCTAACAGTGGAGGGAAAAGATGACCAAGCTCTTTTGTGCCCATCACCAGATGTCAACCCTATCAACATCTTCTCATACCTGTGAGCTCTCTCTTAACAACAAACAGAATCTCAGTCCTAGGTGAAGGCTGATGCAATCAAGGAAAATGTCAAGTAAACTCAAATGTCAGTTACAAGAAAACATAACCAAATAAAATTGGCTGACTTTATCTTTTCTTCATTCTACTAAAACTAAGAATGGAATAAAGCTTTGAGAAGAACAAACACTTACTGGATGGTGAGGTCGCAAATGAAAAGTATGAGGTGACACTACGGCTACAGCAAAGAAACGCAGAAATACAAAGCTGCTCACGGCAGAATACTGAACATGAGGGTCATCTGCAGAAAAAAATGGTGAAATGTCATGCACAAAGATGACAAAGTAAAAAAATACCAAAGAAACATGTAAACCAAGCAGGAGAGTCATATAATTTGTCTAATAAGGATTGAGTTGATGAAGTGACAGTAATGTTTATGGCTAAATTAAAAGAAAAAAAATGCTGTAACTAAAAATACCCCTGAAAAACAGAAGAAACAGCCAGGTGCCCAGTGGCTCACACCTGTAATCCTAGCTGCTCAAGAGGCTGAGAGTTGAGGATTGTGGTTCAAAGCCGGCCCAGGCAGGAAAGGCCATGAGACTCTCATATCCAATGAGCCACCAGAAAACTGGAAGTGGTGCTGTGGCTCAAAGTGGTAGAGCGCTAGCCTTGAGATGAAGAGCTTAGGGACAGCGCCCTGGTCCCGAGTTCAAGCCCCACGACCACCACTACCACCACCACTAACAAAAAAGAGAGAGAGAGAGAGAGAGAGAGAGAGAGAGAGAGAGAGAAAGAAAGAAAGGGAAAGCTGGTAGGCTTTCAGAAATACCTTCATTTGGAAAATATCTCATCTTACCTCACCTTACAAGAGACTCTGGAAATCACCACCACTACCACGAGAGCACTATCTAGCACTACCTAGTAGCAACATGGAATCCTTTACAACAGGACACAGTAAGGTCGCCTTTGGTCTTAGGTTCCTTTTTCAATTCCCCCCTAAAGGTCTTGGCGATATCAAAGCTTTGTGTGATGGTTGTTGTGGCTGTCAACTTCATGGCCTAGGTAAGTTAGAAACTGTAGGGCACTGTCACAGACACTAGCATATGAGGACTGTCACCTAATCAATGCACTTATGAATTCACAATGTGAATCTACTGGCAGGTGGTGAGTCTGTGGGTGGTGGAGGCCGTGGGAGAAGCAGGCTGAAGGGCTATTGTGTCTCTGGGCCCTTCCTGTCTCTCTTCTCCCGTCCTAGGCTGCTGTTAGCTTAGCAGCCTCAGGGCTCATGCTCCCACCATTACATTTTCCCTTGCCTCAGGGCCAAAGCAATGGACCTAGCAGACCTTAGCTTGAACTTCCCAAACCATGAAGCAAAGTCAGTCTTCCCTCTTTTTAAATGGTTTCAGGCTTGGTCACAGCAACAACAACAACAACAAAACAGCTAATGTGCTATACAATAAAAGCAATTGGGTAAACACATCTCCTTTTACAAAGCTCTCAACATTTCACACAAAATATGTATGAACTGAAGGCTACACGACTCTGATCCCACACCCACAGCAGCTGCTGCAGACTAGAGTGAGCGTTCAACCAGAATTAGATGGCAGAGAAGCCAGTGGTAAGAAAAAGGAACTCTGGGTTTCCTTTGCATTTTAACTTTGCTCAGAGCTGGCACTCTACCACTTGAGCCATATCTCCAGTCTAGCTTTTTTGCTGGTAAACTACAAATATAGTCTCTGGGACTTTGTTTTTCCAAGACTGGTTTCAAACCCAGATCCTCAGATCTCATTCTCCTGAGTAGCTAGGATTAAAGGAGTTAATCCACCAATGCCTAGCCTGCCAGTCATCCAATAGTTATCCACCAACAAAGTTATTTGTTATTCTTTTTTTTTTCTGTCGGTTGTGGGGCTAGATAGAACTCGGGGACTGGGTGCTGTCCCTGAACTGCTTTGTGCTCAAGGCTAGTGGTCTACCACTTGCTCCACAGTGCCAGTTCCTGTTTTCGAACGGTTAATTGGAGTTCAGGGTCTCATGAAGACTTTTTCTGCTTGGGCTGGCTTTGAACAGTGATCCCCAGATCTCAGCCTCCTGAGCAGCTAGGATTACAGCCGTGAGACACATGCGTCTACTTGTATTTGTTATTCTTTATAATGCTTGCTTCCTGTCTGCTGCCTTCATACTCCCATGGTAATAAGAAAAATGAGAACCTATGAAAATAATTTATGGCAATAAAATTATCAATGGTTTACTGAGGATCTAAAGGTGAAGCTAACAAAAAGATAGTTAAGGAGATATAGCTGAACTTATGTGTTAGGTCATTTATAGAAAGAAGAATTACACAGTTTAAGTATATCTAAGGCCAAGATCACCGGGCAGTACTGAGGACAGTGATATGTACTTGTGCTTGGGAAGAGGCCAGGGTCTGAGATCCAGCTTACCTTGACCTTCCAGCTGACCTTGGTAAACTTAATCTCTTTCTACTTTAGATTTTTTTTTTTTTTTTTTTTTTTTGCCTGTCTCAGGGCCTGGGCACTGTCCCTGAGTGTGTTTTTTTTTTTTTGGCTCAAGCATTCTACCACTTGAGCCACAGCGCCACTTCCAGCTTTTTCTATATATGTGGTGCTGAGGAATCGAACCCAGGGCTTCATGCATACAAGGCAAGCACTCTACCACTCATCCACATTCCTAGCCCACTTTAAATTTTATTTATGCCTTTCCTTCCCCTCTTTCTTCTCTTCTCTCCTTTACCCTTCCCCCCTTATCCTTCCTCTCTCTACCCCTTTCCTCCCCTCCCTCCTTCATTTAAAACTGGAGTTTGAGGGGGAAATGGTGGAGAAGAAAGGGACGGGTGATACTGACTAAGCGGCAGTGTACTCATAATCGGACTTAACGCAACTATAAACTCCACACAACTACATGACGATGATGATGACGATGATGACACAGCACGTGCTAGGCAGGTATTCGACCACTCAGCCCACTCAGCCCACTCAGTTTCATTACACAACTAAGGGGAGCGGCAGTGGAGCAGTGCTGAGGATGGCCAGGCGAGAGAAGCCCCTGTCTATACACTACATAGTTGACGCAGTTATCGTGGTCCAACTCACTAGTTAAAAACAGGATTTAGGGCTGGGGATATAGCCTAGCGGCAAGAGTGCCTGCCTCGGATACACGAGGCCCTAGGTTCGATTCCCCAGCACCACATATACAGAAAACGGCCAGAAGTGGCGCTGTGGCTCAAGTGGCAGAGTGCTAGCCTTGAGCGGGAAGAAGCCAGGGACAGTGCTCAGGCCCTGAGTCCAAGGCCCAGGACTGGCCAAAAAAAAAACAAACAAACAAACAGGATTTAGTCAGCATGTCCTTTTTCTACAATACCTCTGCTTTATTCCTGACATAAAGACTATATTTGATAGTTACTGGTAGTTAAATGCTTATAAATCTTTACTATAACTAATCCAAAGTATCTAGCTCTCAATTTATAAGTTTACACTGAGTAAGTTGAGCAGAGGAACAGATAAAAGCACACATTTAGAAGAACATAGTAATACAGAAAAATCTCTTCAGATGGCTACCAATAGGGCTGGGGATATAGCCTAGTGGTAGAGTGCTCGCCTCGTATACATGAAGCCCTGGGTTCAATTCCTCAGCACCACATATAGAGAAAAAGTGGCTACCAAAATAAACAGCGTTTCTGACAGCCAACTAAGACTAATCATTTAAGTAGCTGCTTTACCCTACCCTTCCCTCCCCTCCCCTCCGTCAGACAAGGATTTGGAAAGACACCTACAGCATGCTTATTTACCTACGAGAGATACATTAACATTAAGAGCAAGTGTGGTAGTGACAGCTGATTTTGCAGCATTAAAGCAGCCTGTGAGCTTCCCCTCAGAATCCTGTGTGCTGTACTGAGACTATCTGATTAAGACATCTCACCAGACCCTGGCCTTCTCAAGCTACCAAGTCTAAGCAACCGCACGGAACTAGACATTAACAGGACTGGGATATATGCACCTGGAGAAAATAGTTGGCGCAATTAATGAAGGCATTTAACAAATTGTATTTAATAATCTAAAGGATCTGGCATGACGCCTTAAGAAAAAGCTAATACCATTTTGGTAAACTTTTAGAATACTCCATGCTTCTTTATAGAAGCATTTCATATAAGCCAAACACACAATGGATCCCCGCACCGTAGAGAAAGTGAAGAGCGAGGCACTTACTAGGAAACCTCTGTGCGGCCATCTGCCTCAGAGAGTAGAAGATGTCGCACATTACCGTGGGGCAGCTCATGCTCGACTTCACAATTGTGCTGAACAACTTGTCCACATAGTAGCGCAGATTCTCCTGAAGGATTTCAAGAGGCAAATATTAACATCCCAACTCCTACACACCTTCAACAGCCTTTATGAAGATTAGAAAGTTACTGTCAGGAGCTGCAACCCTGCTTTCCGTCTCCAAACTCATTTGTTCCGCAGCAGTTACCACTCTCTTCTAACGTGATTACATTCAGATTTAGGAGAATACATGAACAACCACCTTCATCAGGAGCCACAGAGGATACGTGATGGAGAGGGAAATGACTCAGACATGGAGGTCAGGACATTGTGATTAGTACCATGTTGCCCTAAGGTTTCCCCTAGAGACAACTACAAGTACTGACAGAGCAAACCGCTATGCCATGTAGCATGCTCAGAGGGACAGTTAAAGGCTCGGACTAGATATAACCCAAATCCACTATTATTACTACAGCCAAGAACCCAAACAGGTCAGGGGTAGTGGTATAGGCCTATACTCCTGGCTACTTGGGAGGCAGAGGCAAAAAGGTTGTGGTTTGAGGCCAGTCTGGGAAAAATTAATGAGATATCTTAAAAAAAAAAAAAAAGAGAGAGAAAGGAAGAAAGGAGGAAGGGAAAGAAAAGTACTGGGGCGCAAAACCATTTGGTGTAAACCAACTGAAAAACTCATGGGGGAAGAGGGAAAGGGGAAGGAAGGAATGAGGGAGGAGGTAACAAACAGTACAAGAAATGTACCCAAGGCCCAACGTATGAAACTGTAACCTCTCTGTACATCACTTTGACAATAAGAAAAAGAAAAGTACTGGGGCCACAGCTCAAGTGGCAGAGCACAAGCAAGTGTAAGTCCTGAGGTTCAATCCCCAGTACTACAAGAAAGCTTTTTTTTATCTTTTTGGCCAGTCCTGGGCCTTGGACTCAGGGCCTGAGCACTGTCCCTGGCTTCTTCCCGCTCAAGGCTAGCACTCTGCCACCTGAGCCACAGCGCCCCTTCTGGCCGTTGTCCATATATGTGGTGCTGGGGAATCGAACCAAGAGCTTCATGTGTAAGAGGCAAGCACTCTTGCCACTAAGCCATATTCCCAGCCCGAAAGCTTTTTTAAAAAGAAGTGAAACCACTTTAGGACATAACATTGCGAGGACAAGCTGGACGAGGGAAGGCTCAGAGTGCTCCCCTAACAGCAGCGTGGGTAGTGTGAACAGAGACCCAGACGGCAGCAGGGCTGATTTTACTGCAGTTCTAACAGGAACATACCTTGTTATTTTCTACGTTATCTCCCTCCTTTAATTTAATGGGATCAATTTCACAGGATTTTGAGGATTCACATATCTGGAAAACACATGCATTTCATTTAAGGATAAAATGAAAACAACTCCTATCTCTCTGAGATGTTAATTATAATAATGAAAACTTTACTACCAAAGTTTATAAATCCCTGGCCGCAGGTAGTATGTATAGTATATATATATAATATATATATATGAATTTATAAAGAACATGCCAAAAACGATTTCTCATATCCTTAAAACTCTAAGACAGAAACTGTTTTGCTAACACACGAATGGAGACGTTTGCTGTCAGCACATCACCCCTGGAAAGCGAGACTACAAGACGTCCACAGACTCCCAAGCGTCCGGTACCTCGTCTAGAATAGACTTCAAGGTCACTTTCAAGTAGTGACCACCCACCACTTTCATCATCTCATCCAGACATCGGGTGGCCAGAGAATTTCCTCTAAAAATGGTGTTTGCATCCCTGAAACAGAAACGGAAACTGATGAGGGCAAGTGCAGGAGAAAATAAAATGGACGAGTCACAGGACTTCTTTGGCTTTGGCCAGGCTGTTTTAGTCATTTTTACCGTCACATTAGAAACGACCTACCAAAATTACTTTCTGAAAACGGGTGCAAGTGTATTTTGGGCAGGGTGTCGGGGCACACACCTGAGAGGCTGAGGCAGGAGCCTCAAGTTCATGACCCTGTCTTCAAACAAAAACAAAAACAACAAACCGTGTACTTTCAGACACCAAGTGGGTATTATTTTCAGAGGGTCAGATATGAAACTAATGTTTATTTTAGCCATTGCTCTCTGTGTGCCAGGTTCATAGAACTGATAATTTGAATAATAAAATAGTGATCCTAGCCGGGCGCTGGTGGCTGGGACGTGTCAGCCTGGCTACTCAGGTGGCCGAGATCTGAGGACTGCAGCAGTCTGGAGCCAGCCTCGACCAGAAAAGCGTGTGGGTCCCTCACCTCCAATGAACCATCGGAAGACCAGAAGTGGATCTGTGGTTCAAAGTGGCAGAGGGCTGGTCTTGAGGAAAAAGCTCAGGGACAGCGCCCAGGCCTTGAGTTCACGCCGCGTAGAAAAGCTTATCACAGAAAAGCTACGTTCCATTTTATGATAAATAGCTTGGTGTATTTTGACGAAAATAAAGGGGAGTATTAGGGGGAAAAAAAGGTCCTGTCTTTTGCTGTTTGCTAAGCAGTACTTTATAGTAGCCTACTGCACAGTAAGGTGGTTGACACAACAGAACTCAGACTAGAAAACAAGTTGTAAAACCAAGCTCCATTTCTGACAACACAGTTAACACTTAATGAAATACAATGCTTACTGGGTATCCTTCAAGTCTAATTCAGCCACTGCAGTGACAAAAGGAACAAGTTTATCATGGTGCAGCAGCAATCGTACAAGGGGCAAAACGGCATCATTTTTATCTCGACATATTTCACCCAAAATGTAAGCAGCCGAGGCAGATATTGGCTAAAATACAGAAAAGGAGAAAACAAGTACAGAATCAAAGAAACTTGATTAAATGTTCAATCACTAATATGCAAAAGCAATCCAAGTATGCTTATCAACTATGACTATTATATGAAACAGTATTTTGTCTTTTAAATTCCTATTAGAGATAAAGTCTGGCGGACACAATTCAATCAGTACTAGGCTTAGAAAAAGTGAGATTGGATGCTCTAAAATCTTCTTCATCAGTTACCGAATCATTAATCTTTTCACATTAAAGAAGTTTTAAAGTACCTGAATGTCTGGTGATTTTAGCAGCAAGGTTTTTAAAGGACCATAGTACTCTGAAGGGAGCACATAATCTTCTGTATAGCATATGTTTAATCGAAGAGATCCCAGGTCATCACTTTTAGAGGACTTGTTGCCATTGTCTCTAGGTTGTAGCAAGTACCTACGTAAAAACAGAACCAATTTCCACATGATGGCAGAGAGTACCCAGCAAGTAGAAGAAGTGACTAAAGAAGTTATTTAAAAAGAAACTGGTCAGGGCTGGGAATATGGCCTAGTGGTAGCAGAGCGCTTGCCTCGTATACATGAAGCCCTGGGTTCGATTCCTCAGCACCACAGATATAGAAAAAGCCAGACGGGGCACTGTGGCTCAAGTGGCAGAGTGCTAGCCTGGAGCCAAAAGAAGCCAGGGACAGCGCTCAGGCCTTGAGTCCCAAACCCCAGGAATGGCCAAAAAAAAGAAACTGGTCAAGTGGCAGCAGCTCACTCCTGTAATTCTAGCCGCTCAGGAGGCCTCAGCCACAATTTGAGGATTGTCGTTTGAAACCAGCCTTAACAGTCCTTAAAAGCCTTAAAAGTCCATGGGACGAGAGTCTTATCTCCAATAAACTACCAAAAAGCCGAAAGTGGACCTGTGGGCTCAAGCAGCTGAGTGCCAGCCTTGAGCACAAAAGCTCAAGGACAGCACCCAGGCCCTGAGTTCAAGCCCCAGGACAAGCATAAAACAAAAGATTAACTGTACTGTAATGTGATGCAAAAACCAGATTGTCAAGCATTTTTTCAAGTATGTATTATGAAAAACTAGAGGTACCTTGAAATATCTAAGGAAAGAAATGTTTAGAAATCAAGATGCCCAGTATGCATGAAGCGCTGGGTTCGATTCCTCAGCACCACATGTACAGAAAAAGCCAGAAGTGGCGCTGTGGCTCAAGTGGTAGAGTGCTAGCCTTGAGCAAAAAGAATCCAGGGACAGTGCTCAGGCCCTGAGTTCAAGTGCCAGGACTGGGGGGAAAAAGAAAAAACAAAGAAATCAAGATGTTTGTAGGACCAAAGCCATAAGCCTAATATTTAAATCATGATGAAAATTTAAAGTACATATAAAAGCAGAATAAGGTACTGAACCCTCCTCAGTATTTCACTTAACTCCAACAATTATCAGTCCAAACTAGCCTTGTTTCAGCAGCCCGAGTAACTCCTATATTATTGTAAAACATTTTTTCAGATATCTTATAATTTCATCTATCACTTTAAAAATCATCAGACTCTCCCAAATGTATCACTCCCTTTAGTTCTTACAGGAATGCTACAGAAGTTACACAAGTAAAGTGCACAGAATTGTGCACATGGTTAACACCATGTCAGAGCTACACAAACACCAAAGCTCTGGAGTGTTCCTGCAGTTGTCATCAGTCCCACAAGGGGATGCTACAGCTCTACAACTACAGGAGGCAGAGTTTTTATTTCTGACTTATTTTTTATTTTACCCCCTTTATTCATGTTAGCACACATGAATTAGTACACGTTTCCATCTGATGCTGCATACATTTTAGCACTTACACTTTTGACAAGTTACTTGGTAACATTCATGCTGATAATGCATGTTCCTTAGTCCTGTCAAAAGTAGCAGGGCATGGGGCTGGGAATATGGCCCAATGACAAGAGTGCTTTCCCCGTATAAATGAAGCCCTGGGTTCAATTCCCCAGTACCACATATATAGAAAACGGCCAGAAGTGGCGCTGTGGCTCAAGTGGCAGAGTGCTAGCCTTGAGCAAAAAGAAGCCAGGGACAGTGCTCAGACCCTGAGTCCAAGGCCCAGGACTGGCAAAAAAAAAAAAAAAAAAGTAGCAGGGCAGTTGCACCAAATTTGAATAAAAAGGGTCTAGAAACAGTCTTATGTATAACACAGCCTATGTGACACATTTCAAATTCACTTTGAGGGTCCTGAAAGGTACAACAACTCATTTTCTCTTCCGCACTGAGTGGCATGCCATATACATTTAAAGACTTACAAACTGAGCTGAGAAAATTTCATTTCTAAATGTGTGGCTATTTTATGGAAGGTAGAAGAGGACATGATTATGCCAGAAGTGGAGCTACGACTCAAGCGGTAGAGGGCTAGCCTTGAGTACAAAAGCTCAGGGACACTGCCCAGAACCCGAGATCAAGCCCCAGGACTGGCACCAAAAAAAAAAAGACAAAAAGTAGAGCTATTCCTGCACCCTCGGAGCGCCTGAAAAGTGAATCAGGTCAACAAGACCCCTAGGTACATAGAAAATCTGCAGTGCATTGCAATGATGTGTGCTAAGGGAAAATTACGATCTACTTCCCAGCAACCAGTGAGCTCCATGATAAATCTTTTGCTTTCAAATATCCATAGCTCCTAGGACTAAAAATAAAGGCTCTTTCTGAACTGAGATGCTGAGGTGTGAACCCTATTTTTCACAGGAGTGACTCATATAATGTGTCCATTTCTTGGGTTTAAGATCTCATTTTTAAATAGAAAATTATTCCTCGACAATTCAGTTCTTTTCTTTTTGTAATAATGAGTTCATACCAAGTCAGTTAAATGTCAGTGACTTTGGCTTATTCCTCAGCAAATTTAAAACATATTCATGGTAAGCACTTATTTGCATATACACTGCATTAAAGAGAATTAAATTATGAAGTTCACTAGAATGCTATTTCTTCTTACCAGGCTTGATGAAAAGAATCATTTCTTAACACATTCACAGGAACCTTAATCTCACCCAGGAAAACATCTTGGACCAGATTGCCATTATTCCACAAGTCAATTCTGAAAAGTGAAAACTGGTTTTATTCTCTTTTCTTTTTGTAAACAGTATTTGAGAGAGAGAAAGTACACTAACAAATAGCTTCAAAATACTTTTGATTACAAAATTAATTTTACATGCTTCAAAGCAAGAGATGTTAGCACTTTCATATACCTCACTTCCCAGACTAAGGAATCAAAATACTATTGGTAGCCTTTAATTTAAAATAAAAAAGCATCAATTCTAATAAAGGAAGGCATTTAAGTTTCTTAGTGTGAAGTCTAGGCTTTTTTTTCCCTCATCTGCAGCAATAAGGATAACCGAGTTATTGTGTTGAAATTGATAAATTAAACCAACAAAACTACAGTTGCTCTGTTGATTATAATCAATTAGCATATAAGCACAGGGGATTTTCAAAAGCAGGTCACCTGACCACCCCAAGCACATGATTAACAGACCCTTTAGATGAACACACTGTGAACACCACACCTACACATGCATTTGCAAAACTTTCCTTTCCCGAACAGCATAGATACTTAAGGCCTGGAAGTTATCACAAACTTCAAACGCATGCATCCTGTTGAATTATCTTCTTACCTCACTGAAATTTCTGATAGTCAGCAGATATGTTAAGGAGAATAGAAAAGTTATTTCTAAATTGGCTTAGAGGTCATTGTTTTTCTGTTCATTATACTATGATCCAGACATTTAGGAAACAAGGAAAAATTAAATATACAACAGAAAAGGTAAAAATGAGGCTGCTTTTTACAAGATGAACCATGACTACTTGTGCACAGAAATCAAGGTTTTAAATTAAACGCATGTTCCGCTGTTTCATAATACCCCAAGGGACACACCTGATTTCTAGCTTTTCAATGTCCTCCTCTTCTACCTGGAATTGAGACTTTCTGGTGTAACTACTGGATCGGGTAACCTAGAAACAAAATAGTTTAGCAAACAATTTTTAAGGAATTTTTTCCAACATGAATGTAAAAATGAGCATTCCTAAAATATTCGATTACACACATAAATATAGGAAAGTGCTGCCGTAATATTTAACCTAAGAGTAGGCAAAAAAAAAAAAAAAAGAAAGAAAAATGCTATCTCAAAGGTGGCAGGAAGATCAGAAAACAAAACAAAATAAAACAAAAAGGTGATGTGAAACGACTTTAAAAGCATCCGGGCTGCGGATCCATTGCTATCCCTGTCCCCTTGGCAGCTGGCGACACCAGGCGCTCTGCTGGCCGCTCACAGTTAGACTTAAAAACACTGCATTTCAGTCAAGTTGCCTGAGCCGCATTTCCCAAGACACCAATACTACTTCCGTTTCCTCCCCATGTTTGCTGAAAACATCAGAGCTACTGACAGGAACGCCCCCCCCCACCCCCCCCAACACACTGCCTGCTCACAGTGAGCTCCTGAGCTGCCTCAACCTCTTCTTAAGCAGGGGATGAGATGGTTCTCCTCTTCCTCCAAGATTAACCGCCCACAGGGGGTATGTAATAAACATGCAGCAAGCATTCAATCTATTTTAATTACAGCTTTCTTTACCAGCCTGTTCACCTCATTCAAATCTAAGAAAAAATCCTCCCCTTAAATTATGGTCCTCCTCTCTCTCTCTCTTCTTTTGCTTCAGACAAATATCTTAAAATCGTAATTCTTCCCGCAGCCTCCACTTCCTGGCCGCCCACTCAGGGCGCTAATTCCTTCTAGATGGCTGCTTTCTGTGTAGATCACCTAAAATCTCTCTCTACACTGCTAAATCTGATGATCAAGTCTTACTTCTTATCACCCTCAGTTTCTTCCTCTAACCGAATCAAATATTCTAGGCTCCTTTCCTAGAACATTTCTTGCTAGGTTTACCTGGGGATTATCCTGGCAAATGTCTGCTGCTCTGGCTTTTTTGGTTTTGTTTTTGTTCTTCCCCTCAGAACCTACAAAAACAGATATTCTCCAGGGCTATCTTTCAGTTTGTTCTAAAAAACAAGTTGGAGCTGCCCGGTGTAGGGTGTAGCAAGGTTATCATGACCACCACTACCAAGAAAAAGAATTTAAACAAGGGCTGGGGCTGCGGTGTTACTGTGCCTGCCTAGTAAGCACAAAAGTGATATATGTGGTGAACATTTAACTTTTTAAACTTCAACCTGATGATAAGTTCACCCACAAATGTTGACTATACTAGGTGTAAAAAGAAGCCAGATGAAATTTTTAACGTAGTGAATGGCATAAAGAAAGGTGTGAGGGGCTGGGAATGTGGCTTAGTGGTAGAGTGCTTGCCCTGCACGCATGAAGTCCTGGGTTCTGATTCCTCAGTACTACATACACAGAAAAGGCCAGTAGTGCTGTGGCACAAGTGGTAGAGTGCTAGCCTTGAGCAAGGACAGTGCCCAGGCCCTGAGTTCAAGCCCCAGGACTGGCAAAGGAAAAAAAGTCTAGTTTCCTGCAAGCTCTTCCCTAAGCGCCTCAGCTCTAGTACCTAGGGCACTTTACTGCCATGTCTACAGATGCGTGTGTGGGCTTTCTAGCTCTTGCTCTGGCTGCAGTGAACTCTATCTTCCCAACCAGAACAACAAATGGCCTACTGAATAAATGTTTTAAGGTCTAACAGGCTCCTTTGGAAACAAGCAGGTCAGGCCTGGATTTTCAAAAAGCCATCTCCTTGTTACAAAGCCCGACAAAACCTAACAGATTCCACCTTATCTGAGGTTTAAAAGTATGTGGACCATGGGCCTGGGAATGTGGCTTAGTGGTCGAGTGCTCGCCTAGCATGCATGAAGCCCTGGGCTCGATTCCTCAGTACCACATATACAGAAAAAGCCAGAAGTCGTGCTGTGTCTCAGGCCCTGAGTTCAAGCCTCCGGACTGGCAAAAAAAAAAGTATGTGTCTCAGCAGGAAGCATGACTGCCTTGGGTCAGTAGCTCTTTAAACTGCTGCCTTGTTTTCTCCAGGTGAGAGGTAATGGTGTAGAACAACCTCATGTAGGCAGGCCTCAGTCAGGAAATGCAAAAGCCTCACTTTGGTACTTTTTTTTTTCCTTTTTCTCCCTTGCTGCCCCCCGCCCCCCCAGTTTCCTATTTCACTTCTGGCATCTTCTTCAGCCTGCACTCCTTTACTGAAGTACAGTAGTCAGCGGTGACTGTAGAGGTAACCTAGTGTGCTTTCTATGCTGAAGAACAAGAGAAATGCATGAAGAAAAAGCATAAAAGGTAACTCCTTTCTTTTTCAAACCTTTTCTTTACCTGTTAATATAAACTGTCACCGGTTCCCATAGTATACAGTCTTGAAGGATTTAATAAATGCTCTAAAGTAAAAGACTCGAAAGCACCATTTTGGGGACAACTTTGAGGCAGCTGAAGAGCTTGAAAATAAGCACTTGCTGGGCACCAGTGGCTTCACGCCTGTCACCCTAGCCACTCAGGAGGCTGAGACCTGAGGATCTTGGTTCCAAGCCAGCCCAAGCAGGAAACTCAGACTCCAACGAACTACTCAAAAAAGCCAGAAGTGGAGCTGTGACCTAAGTGGTAGAGCGCTTGTCTTGAGTAAAAGAACCTCAGGAAGATCGGCCAGGCCCAGAGTTCACCCCTTAGGACTGCCCCCCCCCCAAAAAAAAAGGCAGAGGGAGTTAGACCAAAAAGAACTTAGCAGTAAGGCTCTAAGCATATAGTGTTTTGTACTCTCAAAGGGTTCTCACACGTTTGGGAGCCTAAGAAACGGGGCTATTACTGTGTTCCCTTGCAAAATCTACCCATATAAAGTGGGAAACTTCAATCTCACATTTAGTGGTTCATTCAAGTCAACTGGGACTGGGCCTCAGACTTGCCCCAACCGAGACTTCTCTCCCTAGCAAGTTTCCACGGAGTGCAGCGGGAGCCCTGCGGTGGCTGGGCGTAGGGTAGGGAGGGGAGAGACGGATCGTGGGAATGACTGCTCAGGGTGGCCCTAGCGTTCCCAGCTTCCAGATCAATCCAACCTTTATAAGCTGTATGTGCACTACACCATGCTTCTCGTGCCTTCTGGAAAGAAATATTTAGTTGACAGAATGATTACTATGATCATGGTTTGGAGAAATAAAACAACTAGAATTCACTATTACATAATCATTGTAAACATTTATATATATATAGAAGAAATTACCTCAAAATAAAAGATTTCATTAAACTGCGGATTGCTTGTTTTCTTCTTTACTTTTGTCTTCTTTTGGTCATTCCTGTTCCAATGTGGTAGAGTTTTACCTTGTAGAACTTAATAGCACACAATTATAAAACATGCTATTTCCAACCAGGGAACCTGACCTCTGTTTAAGCATTGTGATGATTGAAGGAAGAGTAGTTTTAGATATTACTTGGAAAAAAACCCAAGGCATCCCCAACTTCTAAGAATATCCTATCAAGCTGGTATATCTGTATATGTCAAAATTTTATTATTCTCCCAATGGTTCTATGAGACCAACTGCCAACCTGTCTTAAGGGCTTTAAAACACATTCTATTATATAAGCAACTCAGAATAAGTAATGGTAATACACAAGGCAATGAGCTTTATAGTGTCCTTATGTTTATGTGGAAAATTACCCAATGGACATAAAAGGCATTCTTAACTCATTTACTTCCTAGGTTTCAGCTTCAATAGGGACTTGAAAAATAACTTCGCAGGCAAGGGAGATATCACAGGTTACCTAGATGAGCAAAGGTCTGGGTTCCTTCCCTACCACCACAAACAGAAAAACAGAAAACAAACTCCCACAAACTCAAAACAAACAACCATGCTCAGCTGGTATAAAATAGCATTTCGTGTTAAATGTAATCATCTGCTTTTAAATTTAAAATCTTTTGTAATAATGAAATCATTATGCCATTAGTTGAGCATACATGGTATTAGACATGATATGGCCTTCAGTACTTTAGACATAGAACCCCCCCCCCTTTTTTTCTGCCAGTCCTGGGGCTTGAACTTAGGGCCTGTGCACTGTCCCTGAGCTTCTCTGTGCTCAAGGTTAGCACTCTACCACGTGTGTCACTTCCGGTTTTTTCTGTTCTATGTGGTGCTGAGAAATCGAACCCAGGGCTTCATGCATGCTAGGCAAGCACTCTACCACATTCCCATCCTCTATAGATAAACACATTTTTCAAAGTAAGTTAGTGTACCCTTCACCCCTGCAAAAAAGCTGGGTGCTAGTAGCTTATGCCTATAATCCTAAGTACTCGGAGGCAGAGATCTGAGGATCGTGGTTCAAAGCCAGCCTGGGGAGGAAGTCAGTGAGACTCATCTACAATAAGCTACTCAAAAAAGCGGGAAGTGGCATTGTAGCTCAAGTTGTAGAGCCCTGAGTGAAAGAAGCTCAGGGACAGTGCTCAGGCCCAGAGTTCAAGCCCTAGGATGGGCAAAACAACGAAAAACAACAACAACAACAAAAAACAAACAAAGTAACTTAGTGATTGAAAAAATAATAAGAGTTCTTAGGGATGGTGAGAAGTGGTATGTCTACTTGTGTATGTGTGTATATGGTAGATATTGTGGATTTTGCTTCCTGATACTAACTAAACCTTCAAAGCCTGAAGACAAATAGTCCCTTAAAGAAACCAAATTATATTATGAAGTATCACAAAGTGCTGTTAAGTTTCTTCATAAATTAGCATAAGCCATTTAGATCAATGCTAATTCAGCAGTATGCCTACATACTGGAATTCTCCCTGTAGAACACAGATCTCATGTACAGTTCTGAGCTGTTTTCCAGATGGCATTATAGAGATTTGTCTTCATTGTTGAGTTGGCATCTATCAGAATGAGATTCTACCTGGACATTTCAAAGTAGGAATGCTCAAGAGTGAAGAAGTCCACATTTATGTTTTATGTTGTAAGAACACAGGACTGAGGATAGTCTCGTAACCTAACTGTATAGAGCAGATAGAAATGACACTCATTTTGTTCTGTGTAACAACACCCCACTTCTTCTGTTGAAGTAGAAAGTGGCTACTTGCTTGTGTAACAGAGTGTACTAAAGATTTGTTGCTTTCAAGGCATTCATTACTTTGTGCCAGCCGCCTAGCGTTCTAAGAACCTTCCATTTCCAGTTTTAAATCCAACTGTGGACTGTAAGATGCAGTAGCAGTTCTAGCAGCATTACCTGGAGGGACCCACTAGAGACACCGTGGCGTAAGGATCACAGCTCTGTCCGTTTATGAGCGGCAACCCGTGGCAGGCCTTGATGCTGAGGGAGAGGAGGGGAGAGTGGCATAGGAGAATCAAGTTCAACTAAAGAGCCTTTCTTCCCTTTCGTTAGTTACGATACATTTGTAATATGAGGCCGTTTCAGTTCTGCATATGGACAGAATGCACACTGAACAGACTGACCATCACCATGGGGCTACTGTTCTCCCCTCTCCCACTTTAAAAACGTTTGGTGGGTTTCATTTCTCTCAAGAGGGAGAGAGGGGAGGGAGGGGAAAGATGGGAGAGGGTGAGAGAATAAAGAGAGAAAGGGGAGAGAAGAGACAGAGGGAAGAGGTTTTTCTTCCTCGCAGGGCTAGGGGGTTAAACCCAGGGCTTTGCACCTGCCAGGCAGGTATTCTTCCACTGAGCTACATTCTCCATTCTAAAACATTAACTTTAAACTCAAATTAATATGTTCAAAGGGCTTCAAACTGTTTCTGCAGGTGTGCATTTGTGTGCCTAGGTGCCAGCTACCCCAAACAGATGTATGCATGCATTTGTTCATTTATATTATACTTTCAAAAGAAGCCTAAGCTGGAGTTCCACCAACAGTACCAAGACTACCAAATAATGTTAACACATTTCCTCCTACTAAACACCCAAGAAGGTACATTTTGTGGTTTGATAATACATCAAAACTGTTGTGGCTTCTAAAAAGGAAAAGAGAGCGGTGCAACCCTCAACGAGAAACTACAAACCAAGGCAGCTTAACGGCATCGTATCCTCTGCGACAGCATGAATGACATACAAGGAAACAATTGCGGTTGCCACTCCAAATCTGATTCATAAATGTAGGGCAAGTCTCACATAACGCTGCAGCCTTTTATTCTGGGTCTCAGCAACAGTTCCTGCATTATTCTGTGGAAAATATTCTAGACTATACAAACCACCGCAGCCACCTCATGCTTTATAGTCCCTAGGTTTTGCAGAGTAGAACATGACTTGATGACACACTCTTCCAATTTTCACTAATTACTACTGAGCTAATTAATTCAATGTCTAAGGTCTTCAGTAGTCTAAAGGTCTTCAAACCTCAGTAGTGCTGAAAAGTATTGTCTAGATTCATCTTTAGAGAAATACACAAATCCAAAAGGTCACATGAGGATGAAATGGGATACTGCCAATGTTAAGAGAGAAATGATATTCTGACTCATTACTATTTAAATGGGCACCAAAATTCAAACAGAAGTGACAGAGAAAACAATGAGTAGTCAGACACTGAGCAATGAAGGTCTAGATATGCAAAACATAGTAAGTGGTATTAAACATTTGTTAAAACTATGGGGGAGAACCTGGACAGTTATGACAACCAAAAGTTCAGTTATGGGCTGGGGATATAGCCTAGTGGCAAGAGTGCCTGCCTCGGATACACGAGGCCCTAGGTTCGATTCCCCAGCACCACATATACAGAAAACGGCCAGAAGCGGCGCTGTGGCTCAAGTGGCAGAGTGCTAGCCTTGAGCGGGAAGAAGCCAGGGACGGTGCTCGGGCCCTGAGTCCAAGGCCCAGGACTGGCCAAAAAAAAAAAAAAAACAAAACAAAAGTTCAGTTATGGGGCTGGGGATATAGCCTAGCGGCAAGAGTGCCTGCCTCGGATACACGAGGCCCTAGGTTCGATTCCCCAGCACCACATATACAGAAAACGGCCAGAAGCGGTGCTGTGGCTCAAGTGGCAGAGTGCTAGCCTTGAGCAAAAGGAAGCCAGGGACAGTGTTCAGGCCCTGAGTCCAAGGCCCAGGACTGGCAAAAAAAAAAAAAAAAAAAAAGTTCAGTTATACACCTGGTGCCAGTGGCTCTCAGTGGTAATTATGGCTATCTGGGAAAAAACTAAGGCTGTTGGGAGTTCCTTAATGTATCAATATATATTAAGGAGTAGGAGTAAGAGAGAGAGAGAGAGAGAGAGAGAGAACACCCACATTCAATAAAATTTGGTTTAATCAATGAATGAATCATAACCTACATAAACTAGATGAGAAAAATGAACTAGGTTATCAATTTAGTAAAGGAATGACATCAGTTGCATTTTTGAAATGTTTAAGAAAATTTTTAAATATGAAGTTGTCTTAAGAACACAAAATGGAGAGTTATTTCCAGTTGATTTTGGTAAAAGAAATAATGCTTACTGTACAACAAGCTGCTGGCACACAGTTCCATTCTCTGTTATCAGTTCATTCAGTTTTAATTCAAGGTGAACTTTACCCTATAACAAAAAAAAGTTACATACTCAGTAGTCTATTTTGCCAACAAAACATTAAATGATGCTCTTTTAAAAATATTACCTATATTTATCTACTGACCACTAGCAACACGGCTTTGCCTACACTAAGTACTTGTCAAGTGACTAAAATCAAGAACCTAGATCAAAGTTCTGAAAGCAAATAGCTTGTGCTTGTTATCAAACATATTTAAATTTAAGAATTTTATGCCCTGCTCAGTGAGTATCTCAATTATCATAAAGAAGAAAAATAAGAACTTGTGTTTTAGGAAAATTTTAAATAAAATTAAATTCTAAAATGTAAGGTGTTTTATCAGAAAAGATACATCAGCAATAAGAACAGCGGCAGTGTCACTAAAATAGAGAAATCCAAACAATTCAAAAGAAAACTAACTGAAAGCCAGTAAGACTCAACTTGTTATCCACTTTTAGCAGCTAATGGAAGATTTATGAGACATATACAATGTTTTGGTAGTTCTTGTGGGAGTGGGCAGAAATCTGGGTATGTGTAAGATAGGATCACTATTTATAGGAAGCCCACAATCTACCTGGGAGAACATAGACTAAACATATGGTCAAGAACATGGGGGAAACAATGAAATAAAATATTTTCTTATGTAAGTATTAATAAATAGTTTAAGAAACAGTTAAGTTTGGCCTGGGAATGTGGCTTAGTGGTACAGTGCTTGCCTAGCATGCATGAGGCCCTGGTTCTATTCCTTGGTACCATCAACAAAAAATAAATAAAATTAAAAGAAAAAAACATTAAAATATTATTTAAGAAGAGGAAAACAAAGGCACAATGCACTGATCATATTAAGTAATATCAAAATGGGCTCAAGGAAATGGAAAAAATATTTAATTTTTAAAAAAGTTAAGGGCTGGGAAGACGGCTTAGTGGTGGAGTTCTTGCCTAGCATGCATGAAGCCCTGGGTTCGATTCCTCAGCACCACAGAAACAGACAAAGCCAGAAGTGGCGCTGTGGCTCAAGTGGCAGAGCACTAGCCTTGAGCAAAAGAAAGCCAGGGACAGTGCTCAGGCCCTGCGTCCAAAGCCCAGGACAGAAAAAAAAATTTTTTAAATTGAACAAATTCAAACTGTCGCCTTTTCAAGAAATAAAGGCTTAGGAACAGTGAGCATCTAGAGCTTGCTACTGCTTTCCTTCCACCTGTGATGAAGCAATTCTAACTGGTTAAGCAATGGTGCTAGGTCCATTTGCCCCAACACTATTGGATAAAAATACCATTTCTACCAAACAAACAAATGAAAAAAAAAAAAGTGGTGCTAGACCACTTCCACTCAGGTGACAAGACAAGGAAGACTTCGGGGGTCTGATGTCTAGTGACCTTCATCAGAGGTAGGTTTTATTATCTAGGCACCATCGTCTTCACAACAACCCGCCAGACATCCTTTCAAAGAATCTAACCTGAATCACCGAGGCTATTTTAAGGGTCTTGTCCTACAGAAATGGATCTGAGGCCTACTAGCTAGAAAGCCTAGGTCAGAGGTCTAATCCGTGACAAGCAATAGTAGCAGATCTTAGTTACAGAGAGGCGTGAGAACATTAAGCTCTGATGCAACAAAGGAAGGCATCGCTGGGCAACAGCTGTTAGTAGAGGTGGAACTAAACTAAGCAAATATTCCATTTAAAAAAATCTAGGTACAAATATTGACAATATCTAACTCACAAACTAGGTCTTCTGATAGTCCTGCGTTTTCTATTCATAAGTTTTCCTATTTAAGAGTGACCTTGGGGGGCTAGGAATATGGCCTAGTGGGAGAGTGCTCGCCTCATATACATGAAGCCCTGGGTTCGAGTCCTCAGCACCACATATACAGAAAAGGCCAGAAGTGGTGCTGTGGCTCAAGTTGGCAGAGTGCTAGCCTTGAGCACAAAGAAGCCAGGGACAGTGCTCAGGCCCTGAGTCCAAGCCCCAGGACTGGCAACAACAACAACAAAAAGTGACCCTGAAGGTTCCTATTTGTAGTAATTTGTAATATTACTCAATTACAAATTTAAATCATGTTTTCAGACTGGAAATGTGGCTTAGTCGCAGAGTGCTTGCCTAGCATGCATGAAGCCCTGGGTTTGAATCTTTAGTACCACATACACAGAAAAGGCTGGAAGTGGTGCTGCGACTCAAGTGGTAGAGTGCTAGTTTTGAGCAGAAGAAGCTCAGGGACATTGTCTAGGCCCTGAGTTCAAGTCCCAGGACTGGCAAAAAAATAGTAATAGTAATAATAGTGAAATAAAATAAAATCACGTTTTCAGTCATAAACCACTTGCATGGTTACTTGGTTTGTAAGGGAACTTAAGCCAATTGCACGACCACTCAGATCACAAAGCAATTTTTCTATTTTAAAGTGCATGATAGTAGAAACTGTATGCTAATGAAGTACTTCCAACTCTTTCTCGGGAAATATCTAAGATATAATTTCTGAAACTGTAAAAATAGAGTAGGAAAAAGCATAATCATTTTAGTCATAACCAAAATCATAATACTGTCAAACCTAGCAAAAGATATTCAGTGGCATTCTACCAGGATCATTATCAATGAGTCAGAGCCTAGCCAATATGTTAATTACCTCCGCTGATAGGTAACAAGAATGTTGTGTATTAATCTGATCAAGAAAAGAGAACAGATAAGGCAGACAGAAAACACATAACTATCAGTGTGCAACACTAAAATAAATTAAGGAAATTATAATTTTTAATTCATAAAACACTACCTTATAACCTTATTACATACTTTAATATAGAAATATGTACATGATAATAAGGAAACTAGTTACAAAACAGGTAGGTAAGACACTATTCATCTGAGAAAAGCAACATGTATATGAATTATTCCAAGGGCATCTACCAAACTATTGATAAAACGTTATTTCAGAAAGTTTTCTTTTTGATGTTCTAGAATTTTAAAGCTGAACTATCATTGTAAAATTGTCAGTCTCTACTATTGTATTTCTTTTGGTAAAGAAGAATGACCAAAAGCTGATTATTTGGAAAAAAAAATTTCCCATTAGAAAACTCTGTGAACATTTTAGAAAAATCCCATTTTTGCACAACACTTGAATTTTGGTTGTACCTGTCACTTGTTGGAATTGAACTATCGTAAGACAAGTCTCCTTCGGAGGCCTGGTGCCATGGCTCTGCTTGCCCCAACAGCTAGCTACTCAGGGGACAGAGATCAGAGCTGCAATTTGAGACTAGTCTGGGAAGAGAGTTATTGAGATCCCATCTCAACACAAGAGCTCCGAGTGGTGGTGTGCACCTGTCATTCCATCGATACAAGAGGAGGAAGCAATCGGTCCAGAGTGGCATGGGAAAAACTGGGAGACCTCATCCACAAAACAACTTAAAAAAAGGGGCGGGGGGGCTGGGGGTGTGGCTCAAGTGGTGGAGTGCCTTGCGTAGCAAGTACAAGGCCCCAAGTTCAAACCCCAGTAAGCAAGGAGGGAAAGAGGGAGGGACAATGAGGTACTATCAAGTGAGCTCACAATTTTTAGAACTAATAAAAAATAACTGACATGAAGGTGTACTGAACAGCGGGTGAGCTGAAAAAAAGCAATGGTAAAATGGGAGGTGAGTCAGTGAGCAGAAAGCGCTCAGGGGGCTGGGGATATGGCCTAGTGGCAAGAGTGCCTGCCTCGGATATACGAGGCCCTAGGTTCGATTCCCCAGCACCACATATACAGAAAATGGCCAGAAGCGGCGCTGTGGCTCAAGTGGCAGAGTGCTAGCCTTGAGCGGGAAGAAGCCAGGGACAGTGCTCAGGCCCTGAGTCCAAGGCCCAGGACTGGCCAAATAAAAAAAAAAAAAAAAAAAAAAAAAAAGAAAGCGCTCAGGACGTAGCACAGGGAAAGAAGACCATGAGGCGTAGGAGACGCGGTGAAGGGGGCTATTATTCATAGAGCTGGAATCCCGGGAGACACAGGGTGGGGGGAGGGGAAGAAGATGAAGGTAACTTCTTGGAATTTCCCCAAACTGATGAGAGACATCAAGCCACTCCTAGGAACGCAAAAGTAGGTAGGATAAATATAAAGGAAACTATCAAGTACTAGGAAGACAGCTACAAACAGGGTAAAACAGAAAAATCCCAAAAGCAGCTGCAGAAAAGAGACACTACCAACCAAGAAGGAATAGGATGACCACGGACAGGGAAGCACATTAGGTCTGAAGAGACATGTGCAACATAATTTGGTCTGCAGCTGCTTTATTATTCAGGGGTGCACATGCCAATTAACGTACACCTAGGATATCAAACATCTGCCAACCATATCACCCTCCACCCAAACCCTATGTCCACATTCCACCTGATGCTCCAGAAGGCCTTGCTCAACAATGACTTTATGTCCCACCAGATCAAATTCAAACTTCAGGGTGCATCTGACCCAAGTGTGGCCAGATTCTTTAAGTTCCAGGTCACATCTTACAGAGTGAGGAGTCTGCTTGGGGGGAAGGCATTTTTCAGTTGTTAGCAAGAGAATGCACTTAGAGAGAGAAACAGAGGAAGAATGCATGCAATCTTATCTTTAAATGGTCTTTTTGATTCATTTTGCAAGTGCAGTTATTTAAAACGAGAAGGAAACAGAAAAAGGGAACCGTATGAACTATTCATTCTGCAAAATCAAAGGAAAAGGAATGAATCAGTGGCTCTTGGTTCTCACCTATCTCTTGCAGTATGTACTGCTGCACTTAGTAAGGGTCTATACATAAGTTCAATGACATAGTAGATCCATGGCATAGTATACATTTTTCTTTTTAAATAGTTTTTGCACAAAGGTGTTTTAATTTGACATGTCAAACAATAGTCCACATTTTTTTTTTTTTTTGCCAGTCCTGGGGCTTGAACTCAGGGCCTGAGCACTATCCCTGGCTTCTTTTTACTTGAGGTTAGCACTCTACCACTTGAGCCACAGCGCCACTTCTGGCCGCCTTCTATATATGTGGTGCTGAGGAATCGAACACAGGGCTTCATGTATACGAGGTGGGCACTTTACCACTAGGCCATATTCCCAGCGCCACATTTTTTATTCACCATTGCCTCAAGTGTAAACCAGTACTTTATGTGACAGTTAACCCAAAACAGAACACTCTAATGTGCCTTCTCAATAGCATGTGTCTTCTCCTAAGTATTTTATTGTATTTGTGAATTTTAGCTAGTCCTCTTCTCCTCTAACCCCCATGAAGATGCAGTACCTCCACAAAAGCCTGGTAACGTTCTAGTTCTTGTTGGTCACAGTGAAGCTCCATAATTATATTCCAGGAAGCTCCCTAGCAACTTCCTAATATATCTCTCTTTTTTCTTTCATCTAATTTGAGTAGCTTTTGTGCCACACACCCCCCCCCCCTTTTTTCTTTTGGCTGCAGGTACTGGAGCTTGTGTAAAATGAAGGTTACACCACTTACCTCGCACTGCCTCTGTGACAACCAAACAGGACAATGAATATTATGTTATTACCACTGCTCTGATGTAACGGCTGCAATCACTACAAGTAACCGCTAGATTGAGCTCCTGTTGAGTGTAGGTTTGTCACCACTTGCTCTTATTTTTTCATGGTATGTGTATAACATACCATATGTAGAGAACATATACAAATGAGGTGTATTAGTGAAATCTTATAGGATATAAACAACTGAACACACATTAACCAACTAGAATCTGTATTAATCATGAGCTGCTTTTCTATCTGTTCTATACTCACAAAGTTAATTTAGTTTTCCTATATCAGTATAGGGGTAAAACAACGATATTCCCAAACGGTACCTTGTTAACCTGAAAAAAAAATGTATGCATCCTCATCCTTCTCACCTCTACCGTCATCTTCCTTTTAAAATCTATTTTAAATAGTTTGAAAATCTTATCATCATTTAAGACAAGAGACTTGTAATAATGAGTATCTAATGGTCAGGAAAATAACCTGGGGCAAAGTTTAAAATACCAATACATCTTAACAGGTAAACCCCACTACCAGAATCTTCATGCTTCATAAAAGCCTGTGTCCAGTATTAATTCCATCTCTAATAATTGTGTGAAGGACAGTCTATATAGATTTTCTATATTTTCAGATTTAGAATCCTTAGTAAGTTTACACCGATCCTAAGAACATATTTAATAAACTGTATCTTAAATGAAGCCACAAATTTCATTTCAGATCAAATTTGTAAAGCCCTTCCTTCCTGTGCTTACTATTTAGATATTGGAATGATTAGGTGGGTGTGGTGGTACGTGATTGGTACCCCAGCCCACAGGAGCCTGTGAATTGGAGGCAGCCTGTGTTACACAGCAAACCCATGTCGCAAAAAAGAAAGAGGAAGGCAGAGAGAAGGGACGTGGGAGAGGGAGAGGAAGGACAAAGAGAGAAGGGAGGGAGGGACAGAGAGAGAAGACAAAGAGAGTGAGAGACGGGGAGAGGGAGAGAGGGGAAAGGAGGGGGGGTAGCAGGAAGATGAGATGGGAAGAGAGGAAGAGAAGAGGATAGAGGGAGGAAAAGGGAGAGCAGAGGGACACAAGACAAGACGAAACAAACATCACACCAAGTTTCTCATGGGGGACTTTCTATGGAAAATGCACTAAATTGTGCATCAAAATTGAAAAATAAAGATTGGTATTAATTTTTTAAAATATCTGCTCTTTGGTAAAAGTGTATTATACTGTCAGTCTCCAGACTGGTGGTTAAACATTATTTGAATAGAAATTAATAAGGGGGGGCTGGGGATATGGCCTAGTGGCAAGAGCGCTCGCCTCGTATACATGAGGCCCTGGGTTCAAGTCCCCAGCACCACATATATAGAAAATGGCCAGAAGTGGTGCTGTGGCTCCAGTGGCAGAGTGCTAGCCTTGAGCAAAAGGAAGCCAGGGACAGTACTCAGGCCCTGAGTTCAAGCCCTAGGACTGGCAAAAAAAAAAAAATTAATAAGGGTTTTTTTTGTTTTGTTTTGTTTTGGTTGTAGGCTTGAATTCAGGGCCTGGGTGCTATCCCTGAGTTTTTGCGCTTAAGGCTAGTGGTCTACTACTTGAGTCACATCTCTACTTCCAGTTTTCTGATGATTAACTGGAGATAAGAGTCTCGTGGACTTTCCTGCCTGCCATGGCTTTGAACTGCGATCCTCAGATCTCAGCCACCTGAGTAGCTAGGATGACAGGTGTGAGCAGTAGAAACCAACCATTTTTCAAGTACTCTTAAGTACAGTCCACTTAGCCCTCACATTGTATAAGTGAAACATGGCAACTAGGATCCTATTTCAGAGACACAAGGTCAAAGGTACTCTAAGAATCACATATAAACACAACTTCTAAATTAAGCCCTTTCTTCCTTCTTACACGACTTCTAACCTGGCTAATGGTGCTCTAAGTGGAATCTGAATATTTTTGGTCAAATGGAAAGAAAAGAATATTACAGTGGGGTAGAGGAAAGAAGCATCAGTTGCACTATTCACTTAAGAAGGGGGTTTAGTACCCAAATCAGACTATTTGAGAATTTAATCAAGGGAGAGCTAGGTCTGAGGCCATGAGGAAATGGAGGCTAACTGTATCTGTAAATTATCTGTGGTTGTGGTTGTGCTAGCAGCACTTTTTCCTTGTCTTAAGCCTCTGTTTGAGTCACAGGGGTGAATTAGAACTTCTTTTAGAGAGGAAGAATCCTGCTTGCAGTTATGCCCTCGGGAAATGGTTTCACAATCCTTACCGTATTTTATAAATAGGGTTACAAAAAAAAAAAAAAAGATTCCCTTTAATAGAAATAACAACTGCACAGACAGCTCAACTTTTCCAGCAACAAATAGAAAAGTTCAGCTACATGACTAAACAAACATCTTTGTTCACATATAGGATCGGTAAAAGGCCCGTTATTTTGGCAAGAGGAAAGAAGAGATTAAAAAGAGTAATGATACCCCTTCAAACAAATAGGAAGGAGCAGAAAAGGAAGGGCGGGTCTAAAACTGAAGCTTCTTCTGCCTGGTTCGAGTGAAGACCATTTTCCCAAGCATAGTATGTCAGAGAAAGAACAGCTCACGCTGAGAAGAATGAGCAACAATGCAGACTCATGAAGATCCTTCTCTCAGAGTTGCATGGGGGGGCGGGGGGAGGGGCAGAGACACAGAGACAGAGGAGCCTGAGTTCTAGGTCAGCCTGGGTTATATAATGAGACCCTGTCTCCATTAAAAAAAGAAAAAAGAAAGAAAGAAAAGCCTTCCTAAAATGACCTTCCGTAAGCTCCTATGTATATAGCCATGTGCATTTTTTCACTTTTATAATTATTAATACATACTGATGGGTTTCACTGTGACATTTCTAAATGTGCAGTCTGCTTTGCTGTATCGCATCTCCTAAATTGCCCTCTTTTCTCCTGTATATGCATTATTTCATTATTTTGTAATTGATAGGGAAAATTGTTGGGGTTTCTTCCTGCTCATTTTACTCAAAGGTCTATATTTAAAATAAGGAATAATAAGCTCTAGCAATATGAACTAGAATAATTACTCATTTTCCGAAGAGGAAATTACTTAGGCCTTAATACTTACCTGAACCTCTGAATTAGAGTCAACAGGCTGTAGTGAAAACCAAGTTTCTTTGCCACTGTGGTGACATAAGTCTTCTTTTTTGATGGCTACTTTTCCTATAGAAAACAAGTAAAATAATATGAGAAATCCTATTTTGCATAATCTTGAGACTCCTTAACAGTATTATATATAAAACCACAAAGTTTTAGAATAATATGTACCTATTGATACAAAAAAAGCCCATTTCTATAAGTTTTTGTTGTTGTTGTTTTATTTTAAAGAATGAAGTATCTCCTTTCCCCTTGTCCCTTGGCAGGCCCTTTTCTGGTGCACTTTAACTCAGGAATTAGACAAAAATTCATTTGTATTTACATGCAATTGCATGTTTTGGTGCTAATTCAGACTCACAGTTTTTTTTATCCAGAGTACTTTCAATATAAAAAGCAAGGCACAGGGCTGGGGATATGGCCTAGTGGCAAGAGTGCTTGCCTTGTATACATGAGGCCCTGGGTTCAATTCCCCAGCACCACATATACAGAAAACGGCCAGAAGTGGCGCTGTGGCTCAAGTGGCAGGGGGCTAGCCTTGAGAAAAAAAAAAAAAAAAAGAAGAAGCCAGGGACAGTGCTCAGGCCCTGAGTCCAAGCCCCAGGACTGGCCAAAAAATAAAAATAAATAAATAAATAAAAAAGCAAGGCACAATGGCAGTACAAATTAAGCTTTCCAGTTGTTAAACATTGGGGATAACCATACCATCTTGCAGATGTATCTGCATTTAGCAAAGGCAGAAGTTCTATTTGAGTAAAAAGGAAAAACAGTATCTTACACATCGGTAACAAAAGAATAAACCAACTTAAAGTTACCTTATTATTAAAACTTCACTTTACCAAAGCTCCAATACGTTTAAAACTCAAAGCAGTCTAGAGTTCCTACCTCTTCGCCTCTCCAGGAAAGACAAAAAGAATAAAGCAGGATGAGAGGAAGAGACAGAGAAACTCACATTATGATGAAGTATTCGCCATGCTGGTAACAGAGCATTTCCTTCCTCAATTCAAGTTTTAAGAAGTAGACAAAATTTTGCATATGACTAATTATTCCAAAGTTTTACCTAAAAATCCTCAGCAAAGGATATACACTAACAGTAAAAGCAATTCACTCTTTAATTTTTTTCAAATCAGAATTCTAAGTACTCCAATTCTTCATACCCTTTCACTCAGGGCACACACAAACTGGTCTTTTAGACTGACCCTTGAAGACCTTAAGGAAACTACTGTAAGTATGGCCACGGGCTGATGGCTCAGACCTATAATCCCAGCCTCTTAGAGGGCTGAGCTCTGATTATTGTGATTGGAAGCCAGCCTGGGTACCTCCAATCAACCACCAAAAAGCCAAAATGGAGCTGTGGCTCATCTGGTAGAGCGTTAGCCTTGAGCACAAAAGCTCAGGAAATGTCCAGACCCTGAGTTCAAACCCCGTAACGTACTCTCTCTCTCTGTCTCTCTCGCGCGCACTCTCGCTCTTTCTCTCTCTCTCTCTCACACACACATTCTATGCTTAAAATGGTCCCAAAGATTGTTCTACTTTAGTGTCTCAAACTTTCCCTAAAACAAATTAACTCATTATTTCACTAGCCATGAATTTACTGAGCAACGAATTTCCCAACAAATCATTTAAAGGTATAATTTCATTTCCCCATTGTCCTAACACTCATAGACAGAAAGAGCTGAAGCCAAATATACACACAACAGATACTCTAGGAGTTCCTTAAAATCCAACCAGGACAGGAAATACAAAAAGAAATAAAGGAACTGTGGATAAAAGGAACCACCTTTGTTGGTCTCTAAGGTGTTTGTGTGTGTGTGTGTGTGTGTGTGTGTGTGTGTGTGTGTGTATTTTTAAAGTATTCTTAGCTTTCCAACACAACTTTTAAGCAGCATTTTTTTGTTGTTGTTTTGGTTTGTTTTTGCCAGTCCTGGAGCTTGAACTCAGGGCCTGAGCACTGCTCCTGGCTTCTTTTTGTTTAAGGCTAGCAATCTACCCTACCCCTTGAGCCACAGTTCCACTTCTGGCTTTTTCTATGTATGTGGCACTGAGGAATTGAACCCAGGGCTTCAGGCAAGCTAATCAAGTACTTAACCGAAAAGCCACATTCCCAGCCCCGTAAGTGGCATTTTCTTGCCATTAATTTTTAGTTACCACATACTCTTAGAAATACCAACCCCAGATAGATCCTGTTTCTACTTAGAAATAACAGAAATGGTTGAAAGAGTAGATAAGATGCCAATACAAAATAGGACCAGATGATTGAAAAAACTCTGGCGAATGGCCAATACCACAACTCAGAGCCACTGGCGGCACTCCGAGGCCCTTAGAAGTGCATGAGGTTTAAGGTGGAGGCACTTTGGTATGTGCGGTAGACTGGTGTGTAAATGGTCTCCAACAAACCAGGCTTCCTGGCATCTAGGCCACTGTATAGTTTTCTCCAGCAATGACTCTGGGTTTGGTCATGGAACCCGCTTTAGCCAGTGAGACATCAATGATTTAATAGAAGCAGAAGCTCCTGGGCTTGGTCTAACAGAAGCCAGAGATCACACAGAAAGAGTAAGAGCCAGCTAGCCACCAGGACCAACCGTCAGACATGGATCAGACCACAGAAGCACCAGTCAGCTTTCCAGAAAGGTAAGGATCACAGAACTGCCCAACTAAGCTCAGAACACACTGGCAACTCAAAAGATCCTGTGCAAATACCTAGTTGCTATATTATAAGCCATTCAATGTGGGGTGATCTGTAAATAGCAAAAAGCAACTGGCACAGATGCTGGAAGTGCAGTCACAGGTAGCTCTTAACTAGTGGATTCGACTTCAGAGAGCTCAATGGGTGAGGAATCCGCAGCTCAAGACCCCAACTATTTTGAAGTCTTAATAGTTCAACCAGGCCTTAGAAAGTAAATTGGCTTGTCAAAAGTCACAGCAAGGGCTGGGAAGGTGGCTCAGTGGTAGAGTGCTTGCCTAGCATGCATGAAGCCCTGGGTTTGATTCCTCAGTGCCACACAAGAAAAGCCTGAAGTGGCGCTGTGGCTCAAGTGGTAGAGTACTAGCCTTGAGCAAAAGGAAGCTCAGAGACAGAGCCCAGGCGCTGAGTTCAGGCCCCAGAACAGAGCAAAAGAAAGAAGGAAACTGAAGAGTCCGCATGTATGTGTAAGAAGCAAATGGAGATTCACATTAGGATGAGAATCTCTTCCTTGGCTTTCAGCAAACAATCAAGAGTCAGATTGAACTTAAAAAAAAAGAAAGCCTGTATGAGAGAAAACAAGTATTTGTTATGTGTATAGACAGAAACTAACATATCTAACAAGTAAGAATGCTGAAGAGCTGGACAGACTTGGTACATGCCTGTAGTTGAAGCTACTTTGGAGGCTGAAGTACAATCATCTGAGTCCATCAGTTCAAGATTAGCTCAGGTAGGGGCTGGGAATATGGCCTAGTGGTAGAGTGCCTGCCTAGTATACATGAAGCCATGGGTTGGATTCCTCAGCACCAGATATAGAAAAAGCCCGAAGTGGCGCTGTGGCTCAAGTGGCAGAGTGCTAGCCTTGAGCAAAAAGAAGCCAGGGACAGTGCTCAGGCCCTGAGTCCAAGCCCCAGGACTGGCAAAAACAAAACAAAACAAAAGATTAGCTCAGGTAAAACAGTCACATCTGATTTTTGTTTTTTAAAGGAGTGAGGGACTGGAAATGTTGGCTCACCTGCCCACCAAGTGCAGGCCCTGTCATAGTCAGTATTGCCCCCTCCCTCCCAAAAAAGAAATAAACATATATTTATTGGTCACCAATATACACAGGAAGAAAGTCTATAATTAATGTTAACTGTTCTATTAGAAAAAACACAAAAACAGATTTTTGTTGTTGTTGTTTTGTTTTTTTGCCAGTCCTGGGACTTGGACTCAGGGTCTGAGCACTGTCCCTGGCTTCTTTTTGCTCAAGGCTAGCACTCTGCCACTTGAGCCACAGCGCCACTTCTGGCCGTTTTCTATATATGTGGTGCTTGGGATTTGAACCCAGGGCTTCATGTATATGAGGCAAGCACTCCTGCCACTAGGTCATATTCCCAGCACAAAAACAGATTTTTTTTTTTTAAGATAGAACAGTACTATAAACTTTGGATAAAAAACATCTGAACCATTTAATCACTTAATGCTTTTTGGACATTTATCCGATGAGGTACTCTGTGAAACATAGCCTCTACCTTCTTAAGTACCCCATTTATCTTATCTGGACCTAAGTGGTAAACTAAGGAGCAAGCACAGAGAAGACAGGGGCTCAGGGCCCAGCAAGGCGCACCTGAGGAGCAACAGCTAAGCCGAATGCACAAATCTAAAAATCCAAGTCACAAGTAAACACCAAGTCTAGAGAGAACAGGATTCGCAATGGCAAGCACATATCCTTCTGCAGCTTAACACTTCATATTTAGAGAAATAATGAGTAGCACCTCAATGTGGTAGTTAAAAATAATGATGAATTGTACCTACCTATACGCAGGTCTCTTTGTAAAACATTCTTATCATAAACATAGAAAGACAAATACTGGAAAGTTCGTGGAATTTCAAAGTAAAATTCTTCACTGAAAAATGGGCTAAAGAGAAAAGGGGAGAAAGCTCACTACTTCAAATAATGATCACTATTAACAAATTACATTTATTACTGTCAATATTAAAATCACCTTCAAGTATCTTTTCAATTACAAACATTACAGATTACAATTTCATGGAAGAACTTAAAAAAAAAAACAACTCCAAAATAATTTTGAATGCTAAGTTTCAACCACATCCTATCCAGACAGAGCAAGATGAATTCAGAAGATCTTCCCTGACAGCATGTATCCTACACAAATAGCTGCCCGGCATTCTCCGGACAGAAGATACAGGGGACCGTCTGGGCTCACGCTCGCCTGAAGTGGACCCAGTGAGAACACAGAGCATGTCCTAGACGTGTGGGAATACCACAATACTGTACGACACCCCAAATAGGTAATGTTAATGTAAAATATTACTTTGAAAGTACATTTAAAGAATTGAACCCGGCTATTTATTTTTCATCAACTTCGAGGGATAAATTACATACAATCCGGTTTAGAGTAAGGGGTGGAGGACTTGTGATGCATTGATAAGCCTGTGAGGTATTCAGAGGCTTGTGCTCCTTATACAGCTGCACCACCGGACTTGCCATAGGCAACCAATGATTCAGTTTCTGCCACAGTGGATCTGTTCCACAGTTCCATGTAAGTGGAATGAGGTAGCATGCACTCATGCGTCATGCTTCTCTCCTCTGCTTAATGTCAATGAGGGGGTCCCTACCCTCCTCCCCATATGCTGTATATAAAGTCGTTTCCTCTATACTCCACCATCTATTACACTAATGATGTCATTTCAAACTGTTAAGCCAGTTTGGACAATTAAAACTAAACCTGCTCTGAGCCTTTTTCTAAAAGCCTTTTTCTGGGCCTATAGCTTTCAATTCTAGGTAAGTAAGATTATTCAGGGCAGAGGTGAATGTTTAACTTACCAAAAAAACTATTTTCTAAGTAGTCATGCCATTTTATTTGCTTACCAGCAATATGTGAGCATTTCAGTTGCTCTTGATATGGACAACCTTTTTCATTTTACCTCTCCTAGTGAATGTGACATTATAAAGTTACACACTTGTGAACCTTCTATCCTAATCAGGACACAGAATATTTCTATATCTGCAGAAATTTCCCCTATACCTCTCTGTAGTCACCTCTGCCTACTGTTAGCCAGTGAAATTTCTACCTTGTAGGTATTTTAAAATATCATCATGAAATGTAGTTATCATTAGGAAAAGCTGAAATTCAAAGTATCACACTCTTACAGAAGTCATCTCTGATACTGTCCAGAAAACAAGTGACTTTGTTTCTTAGTTGTTCTAAAACCTGGCAAACCTTCTCAAAGTGGATCTGTCAAAGTCACTAGAGTCTTCTAACTGGTTTCAACAGACACCATGCCTAAACAACTATCAGGCAAAGATGACATGTTGAGGTATTTCTTTCCTTGAATTTTTTCATAAACAATTATAACTTGGGGGCTGGGGATATGGCCTAGTGGCAAGAGAGCTTGCCTCGTATACATGAGGCCCTGGGTTCGATTCCCCAGAACCACATATACATAAAACAGCCAGAAGTGGCGCTGTGGCTCAAGTGGCAGAGTGTTAGCCTTGAGCAAAAGGAAGCCAGGGACAGTGCTCAGGCCCTGAGTCCAAGGCCCAGGACTGGCCAAAAAAAAAAAAAAAAAAAAACAGGAAACAATTATAACTTGGATAATTTCTTTTATAGATCACATATCCACACTAATAAACGTGTGTGTGTGTGTGTGTGTGTGTGTGTGTGTGTGTGTGTGTGTATGCCTATCCTGGGGCTTAAACTCCGGGCCTGAGCTCTTTTGCTCAAGGCTAGAGCTCCACCACTTTGAGACACAGCCCCACTTCTGGTTTTCTAGTGGTTAACTAGAGATGAACGGACTTTCCTGCAGGGCTGGCTTTTGAACCATGATCCTCAGATCTCAGTCTCCTGTCCTGGGGTAGCTAGGACTATAGGTGAGCCACCTGTGCCCAGCATACACTAAAGTACTTTCGATTTTACAGATGCCTGTCTTATGAAGAACTTGATAGTCACGTCTACAATCCCACTGCTCAGGAGGCTGAGACAGGAGGCTCACCAATTCCAGGCCAGTCTGGGCCAGACAGCCTATCTATGACCTCTCTGTCTCTCTACCCCAGTTCCTCCATTCTCCCTTCTCAAAGAGGAGAGAGAGGAGAAGATAGAGGGGGATGAAGAGAACACAAAGGAAACCATTTCCCTGAAGTACAGTTGCCTTAAGTCATGCACACAGTATTTCATCCATTATGCCTTTTTATTTTTGCTGGTCCCGGGGCTTGAACTCAGGGCCTGGCACTGTCTCTGAACCTCTCTGTATATTAAAGGCTAGCACTCTTTCACTTGAGCCATGGAGCCACTTCTGGCACTTTCTGAGTAGTTTTCTGGAGATAAAGAGTATTGCAGACCTTTTTGGCCTGGGCTGGCATCAAACCTCGATCCTCACATCTCAGCCTCCTGAGTAGCTATAGGATTATAGGCGTGAGCCACCAGCACCTAGTTTTACGACATCCTTCTTTCAACAAGACTCTTGTCTGAAAATGACTACATTTTTCCAGCATCGCTGTGCTAGAAGTATGTCCACAAACACTGTTACATTCTAACCATACTGTCAAAGTGCAGTAACACTTCCAAAGATGAAAAGGCTAAGAGTTCATTCCCTAAGAATGCACTAATAATTAACTTGTTAGAAGCTTCAGAGCTATTATGATGTGGAGAAATAAGATAATGAAGTCCTTTGAGGAAAGTAAAAACAAAAATGGCAAAATTAAGCATTTGCTGATTTTGAGGACAAACTGAGCTATATGAGAGAAAGATGAATTCAGCTTGTTCCCCAAAAACCCAAATGACAGAATGAGAAACCATTTTATATCGTGAGGCAATGAAAAGCCATATAAAAGCAAGCAGTGCATCTATCTTGTTCCTGGCATGTAGCAGGATCTCATTTTAACCACCATTAACCAGGTAAACATAAGCATTTTCTAAGAGTCAGAGGAGTTCAAAAGCCAAACAGGCTGTTTTAGGAGTCAGGCTGTTTTAGCCATCAGTTCACTGGAACCTAATTAATCAAATGCCATATGATCACTTGTCAGAACTACTGTCAAGGAGCCCAGCAGAAAGTTAGTCTGGCTCAATGAACATTCAACTCCTTCAAACTCCATTTCTGAAATTCTAAAAATAAACTCCAGGGCTGAGGAGGCATGATTAAAGCTGTAGAACACCTGCCTGGCAACTAAAATGCCTTCAGTTCAAATCCAAGAACCATCAAAAACAATTAATGTAAATGAAAATAAATTCCTAATGTAAATACAAGTTTCAAACCAAGAAAGTCTTCTGGCTGATAATAATCTGGAAAAATGCACAACATCAGTCAATCAGTCGAAATCATCTAAGTGATCATGTCCAATTTTTCTACCCACCTTAAAGACTTTTCAACAACTTGGGTACGATAGACTTCTTCCTGGTCCAAATTTATTGTACAGAAACAATCTCTCATTTTGTTGGGCCCGAGATATGGCAATAAATTTTTAGCTTCACCTGTGGGCGAAAAAAAAAATTAAATATTATCAGCTCCTTCATGCTAAGCCTTGTATATGATGAATGCAATTTGAAGGAATACATTATAGGTAGCACACACATATATACATGTATATATATATTATATGTAGCACAGAAAAAGCCAACCACTAGTGATTAGGGAAAGGTTAACTTCCTCCACAGGAGACTTAGACTGAGGGAAGGAGCCGAGTGGGATGGGGTGCCTGGAAGCATTTTACACACCAGTTCCCCCCACCCCTACCCTCCCTCCCTACGGGCAGTCAGTTACTGGGGCTCCCCACCCATCTAGCACCAGGTCAAGGACTTTGTCCCTCTTTCCTGAATCATCATGACTTCTACCAGTGTTTCCATCAGCACATAAACAAGGGTACGGAAGTACTAGAAGAAAAAAATAATCTCCATTCCAACCCCTCCCTTTTGCTGTCAGTCAACTCCTGCACTCGCTTCTGAAAGGCATCCTCTCCACGCACCGCCTCCCTTTCCCACTTCCCACCCACTCGGCTCCCTCCCAGGCAGGCACTGAAACGCGCACCAGGGTCTTTCTCCTTCTCAGATTTAACTTGGCAGCACCACTTTACGCAACGGGACGTTGCACTCCTCTCTAAGATGCTCTCCTCTCCCTCGGCACAAAGCCGCTGCCCTGGCTTTTCTCCTGCCTCACTGGCCTCTGGCTCCTCTACTTCTCACCTCCAAGGCCCACAGTGGACCACTTCCTTTCCTTCCTCTCAGGGAACCCCTGCCATGTTTGGTGGGAAAGCCGGTGCTTCCCGGGCCTCAACTCCCATCAGCGCTGTGTGTGAGCACCCAAGCGTCTCCTCAGCTACCCAGCAGGCCCCAAACGAGCCACCTGATTTCCTCCCTAGAACACGTTCTCTCCCTAGCCTCCCTCCTCCCCCCTCTCACCATCCCCCTGCGATCCCCTGCCCCGTACCCGGTCCACCTGCAAGTCAAGCAGAACGTCCAAATAAACACCAAATAACCCAACTACTTCTTTCCTTTGCTGCCACCATCTGAATCCAAGCCATCACCATCTGTCATTTGGACAAAGCGTTTCTTTCGGAGCTTTTAAATATGCGATGAAGTCAGCCACTCCTGCGCTCCATCGCCGCCACATTCCACGTCGAGCCAAGCCTCGTCGCCATACCACCGTTTATACAGTCCCAGCTTGTCTCGCTGTGTTCTTCTCTTACCCTCTTCAGCGTCTACTCTTCCTTCTGTTCATCAGCCATGCCAAGCTCGCCTGGAAAGCTTTACTCCTACATGTTTACTTGGCTAGTGCTTTCCTGCCATTCAGGTCTCCGCTCCAATGTCACTTCCTCAGAGAAACCATCCCAACCATACTATCTAAAGTAGATAACACCGGCAACATATTCTATTTCTCTGCTCTGTCTCCTTGATAACATCCACAATGATCTAAAATCTGTTAATTTTTTTTTAAAGCTTTGTCTTTTCTTTCTGGTTTTCCTACAAGACCAGTGAACTTGTTGATTCTTAAGCTCTAAAACAGTGACTGCCATATAATAACCACTGGAGAAATTTAAAAAACAAAACAAAACCCAGTAAGTCTAGTTCTAAAGTTCTTAGGAGATACTCATGAAGGAAGAAGAACAATTGATGTTCGCTGAAATCAAACAGTACAAATCTAAGAAAGCAAGAGTTGTGGAGTCCACATTCCTGTCTCATCTTAAACGCACTGGTTCCGAAAACTCACTGACACACGGTTTTCCTAATCAAAGTCTGGGCTAGATAAACCTCATGTGGTTACTTAACAACATCAAGACACAAGGTAATAAAAAAAACAAAAACATAAATATACTAATGGAGCTGATATACATACACGCCCCACCCCCCACTAATCCACGAAGAGGTAACGATCCTTCATGCGTTCTACTTCACTGACAGCACACTGGCCAGCCCCACCCAACCCCACCACACTGCCTCTCACTTTTGCTGCTCGGTTACATAGTTTTAGGAGAAACTTAATTTTTCCAAAGCTAGTGCTTTTATTTTTGTGAAAAAAGTTAGGTGGTGAAGAAAGGTGGCCACACCTGTTTACAAAGTAAGCACTCCCTTCCCCTCCCCCCCAAAAAAACCAACAAAAAACTCCAACAAACAAAAACATAAAAACGAAACTATGGGAAAACTCACAACCACGTGCAATTATGTGTTAATTACAGTAAATCTTAGCTAGGCACTGATGGCTCATTTCTATTATTCTAGGCACTCAGGAGGCTGAGATCTGAGGATCATGGTTTGAATTCAGCCTGGGCAAGAAATCTCATGAGCCTCTTATTTCCAAGTAACCAACAAAAAGCTTGAAGTTGAGCTGTGACTCACGCGGTAGAACACCGGCCCTGAGCAAAAAAAAAGCTTAGCAACGGTGCTCATCTGAGCTCAAGCCCTAGCACCTGCACAAAATGTACAGATCTTTACATCATTCTTTTAAGGCATCGATTTTACTGCTCTTTTCAAAAATGTCCCGTGAGGTAAGCAGCAAGCCGTCAGTGCAAGAGTCGACGAACATAATTAGGGACTGGCTGTGTGCACGCACGTCATGCGCATAATAGCCATCCCGCAGCTATCTATAGTGCCATCGTATTAATCACGTCTTGAATGAGCTTGGTCTAGAAGTTAGGAAATTACTGCACACGAACACACAAGTTTCACAAGGTCGTGCAGGAAGTGCCCGTGGGTTTAGAGGTGTGTCCCAAGTGAGCACAGGATCTTCCTGTGGTTTGCCTTTGCCCACTTCTGCTGTCAGCCTCTGAGCGCCCTACAGCCCCCCCACCCCACCCCCAACCTCAAGGTGAGAAATCAAACTGAAACATATTTGGTGGGACTCTCTGCTGGGCTAGGTGAGGCCGATGGTTCCTATAGCCCAGGTAACTTTGCCAGGCTCATACGGTAACCAAGCGAGCTTGGCGTGGCAAACAAAAGAAAGGCCCCAAACCAGATGCTGGCAGAATTCAAGGCTATTCAGACAGAAGATGTATCGGGGTTTGTTTGGTTGGTTTTGTTTTGCCAGTCCTGGGACTTGAACTCAGGGCCTGAGCACTGTCCCTGAGCTCCTTTTGCTCAAGGCTAGCGCTCTGCCACTTGAGCCACAGCGCCACTTCTGGCTATTTCTGTGTATGTGGTACTGAGGAACTGAACCCGGGGTTTCATACATGCTAGGCAAGCGCTCTACCACTGAGCCACATTCCCAGCCCAAGATGTACCTTTTGTGTGTAGAGTGTATAGGTGTGTTTTCTGGGAGAACCATTCAAAAGCAGAAAAACTACTGGGTATGGCAGTACATGCCTGCAGCCCAGCACCTGGGCAGGGGAAGTCTGTAAGACTCCTATCTCCAATTAACCAGGAAGCCTGGGATGGCTTTGAACTTGAATCCTCAGACCTGTTTCCTGAGTGGGTAGGATTATAGGCATGAGCCACCAGAGCCAGTTTGCCTAGGGATTTTTCATAAGTAAAATGACCCAGAAAACTGAGGGCAAGCCATAAAAAAAATTCTTAATATACATAAAAAGCTTTTCAATATAACATTAATATGTGACTATACAACAAGATCTTATCAGCTCTTACAAACAAGCACAAAACTTTATTGGTAGATAAAACATAATCTCTCTTAATGGCAAATAATTTCATCAAGCATATTAACAAGGAAATAGGATTAGCATGTATGATTAAAGGATAAAATGATAGTTTTATTCTAGTTACATCAGTTCCAGAGTCACTTAAGAGTCTATTCAAAGAGTTCTCAGTTTAAAAAAAACAAAACTCTATGAACTCATTGAGGTTTAGCTCCTGTCTTCAGCAGACAAGTGACTAGCAGACATCTCTGTGAACTTCTTACAAAGAACCCTTTCACGCTAGTTTCTATCCATCTCAAGATAGATTCTTCTTCCATTCTAAAGAACTCATCATCTCATTCCAAATTTCTCACAATAATCGCTTATTAAGTAACTCATTACTTCAAATATTTGATAATAATGAATTCTTAGTAGGAATAAACACTTTTAATCTCTTCCTCTTAATCAGCTGGGTGGTAAAGAAAATGTTTTGGTTTTTACCTTATTACCCCCACATTCAAACATCATACCAGATAAAAACAATTCATGGGTAAAGTATAACATTTCAGAACCAGTTAATAACCAAACTCATGAGTACAGTCAGGTAAGAATCCTCAAATATTCTAATAACAAGTCTCCAGAACATTTGCCAACATGTAATCTTTTGGCCTAAAGAGGCAACGTTGGCATCAGTTTGAACCTAAGCTTAGTGAGAACTTTGATTCTGAAAGAGGATGAAGTTCCTGACATATCCACGTGGTTTTCTTTTCTTTCTTTTTCTTTTTTTTTTGGGGGGGGGGGAAGGGGGAAGTCCTGGGGCTTGAACTCAGGGCCTGAGCACTGTCTCTGGCTTCCTTTTGCTCAAGGCTAGCACTCTGCCACTTGAGCCACAGCGCCACTTCGGGCTTTTTCTGTGTATGTGGTGCTGAGGAATCGAACCCAGGGGCTTCATGGATGCTAGGCAGGCACTCTACCACCTAGCCACACTCCCAGCCCATGGTTTTCTTTTAATGCCACTAACATCTTCTTAGTTTTTCCAGCTGTATAATTTACAAGACACTTTCACATCTAGTAGTATCTCAAGCTACCCTAGGGATAACATTTCAAGGTAGGCATTTTCTAAAGGCTGGTTCTCTTCTCAGTCAGTTGAGAAACAACAATAAACTCTATCTTGGCAGAGCTCACAGTATAATAATAGAGGAAATATACAAATGATTTCTATGAAATGTGCTATAATAAGGAAATGGACAGAACTGTAACTCTCCAGCAGCAGGAAGACCCAACCAATTCTCTCTGGCCAGAGAGCTAGGTGTGCCTGCACATGGTGGCAAGAACATCAGATAACGAGCTTATTTCATCTCCTATTCTACTCCTAAGAGATGGGGGGGGGGTCACAGAAATCTTGTGGGAGAGGTGGTATTCACCATCCCCACTTCACACAAGAGTATGGAGAAAGTTGGGAATGAAGATCCAGCCCAGGTGACTAACTTCACGAGGTCTCTAAGCTCAGGCACTTAACCACACCCTCGTCTCTACTTTGCCAAACAGCTCTAAGTCATTCTAAGTCTGAAAACACCAGGGACACACCTGTGGCATCATTATTCCACAGACCAGACGTAAGCAACAACACATCTCCATATTCACACCAATCTTTTTTTTTTTTTTCTGCCAGTCTTGGGGCTTGAACTCGGGGTCTGGACACTGTCCCTGAGCTTCTTTCTTTTGCTAGCACTCTTACCACTCGAGCCACATGCCCAGCCCCTCACCCCAGTCTTTATATTTGGGTCCCTTGTGAATTGGGTCTCTCTGGGGTAGATAAACCCATTTATAACAGAGCATTGGGCCCTCTCAACATTCTCATAATCTGATTTGATGGGCCAACAGCAAGCTGCCCAGACAAGTACTAACCAAAAAGGGCAGCACGAAGCCTGGTAATATACAAACCAGAAGCCCAAATTACACCGGGTATGGCCTTTGGGGAGGGGACGAAGCATGCAAACGGGCTTCAGGAATACTAGCATTCCCGCTCTCCAAGGCACAGCAGGTTCAGATCAAAGGCCAGAGCCTGGAGTACTCTCTTAATTTCCTCTATCAAGAGTTCACATGACCACTCCAGGATACCCAACAACCAACCCCGACAGTTGAGTACATTTTACAAAGCCAACCTGACACAGCTGTCATGGATTCCCAGGCACTGACGTTGCTGTGCCGATCTGATACCATATACCTTGTGAAGTATACAGGAAATTACTTTAAAAACACAGAAATGAAATCGCTTTAGAAGGTTGTGGACCATGATTTGTCACAAAAGCTTAACAGGCCAGTGGGCCCTCTCAGGCGTGGAGAGGTGATGTGGACCCACGTGTCGGCAGGTTGGGCAGCTCTTCATTGTCAGTCCACTATCATTCCCTTTCTGTGAAGTCAGTGCTGATGACTGCCACTCTTGAGCTCCCTAGCCTACAAAACCCACACATCGGCCACATGAAAACGGAAAACTGTACTGCCCAAGGTTCTGAAGCTCTACCAACGCTGGATTACTACTGCAGTTTACAAGGATGACAAAGTATAAAAAAAGAAAGAAAAAAAAAAGGAAAGTGGTCAAAATCTGTAAACCCGAGTCACTCTGGTCTGACTGGTTTCCCAAATATTAGAGATGCAAATCTTAAATACTTAATATAAGCTGAGTGGGCACTCAGGAGGCTGAGACCCAAAGAACCATGGTTCAAAGCCAGGTAGAGGTAAGGCAGCAAAGTCCAAGCGACTCTACTTCTAATTAACTAGCGAAATGCCAGATTGGAGGGCCTGGCTTAAAGAGCCAGAATGCCAGCTTCGCAAGCAAGCGAGCCAAATGAGACCAGAAGCCCCGAGTTCAAATCCTAGCATTTTTAATCCAAATTCTGAAGTATGTTTTGGACCCAGGAAAGAAGCTTCGCTGCTGAAACATTTAAGGCGGGCAGCAGAAGTACTTCCCCGGCGTCATCTCTCAGGTCCCAAGGGCCTTTCGGGAAATAAAAGGTGAGAAAATTTAATATCTCGGTTTCTGAAGTTCAAGAGGCCAAGATCAGTTAGGACGTCCCGTCGCTCTCCACACCACGGGAAGGCAAGACAGAAAGGTCGACGTGAACATGGGACATAAAAACACACACAGGCACAGTGGTGATCAAGAGGCGGGTGGGGAGGCCCGGGCGTCATTAGGGGCGCTGGGGGGGGGGCACCCCAGCTCTCTCCTTCTCCCCCCAGGGAGGACTCAGTGGGGATTCTCTTCTGTATGTACGACGTGAAACCTGTTTCCAATCGGACGCTGCTCACTAAATCAGGAAATTTTAAACAAATCTTCAGCCCCCCCCACCCCCCCCACCCCCCCACCCGACCCCAAGCCTGATCTTTTTCGAAACAGGAAAAAGGGGGTGCAGGAAGGAAGAGGGGTGAACTGTGTCTGGGTAGTGGTAGTGGGGTGGGTGGGGGGGCAAACCACATTTTTTTTGTTTTTTGTTGTTGTTGTTTTTAACAGCCAATAACCCAAGGACGGGAACCGACCCACCCGTGCGTCCCAGGCCGGCCCACCCGCGCTCACGAGGCGCCGCCCGCCCGCAGGTGGGGGCGGGAGTCCCGCCCGGCTCCCCCGCGCCCCGTCACCCCGGCTCCCGGCCCCGGGGGGGGGGTCCACCGCCCGCCGGCCCGGGCCGCCCCGCTGTCCCCGCCCTCCTCCGCCTCCCCCACCCCACCCCACCCCACCCCCCGGGCCGCGCCTCCCGGGGACGGGCGCCCCGCGCTGCCCGCAGCCTCCCGGAGGCCCGCGCCGCGTGAGGGGGGCCGGAAGCGCCCCGCGCCCCCCCGCCCCGCACCCCCCACCCCCCACGCACACACTCACTTCCTCCGCGGCCCCGTCGGAGGGCGGCCCCGGCCCACGCCGCCGCGCCGAGGCGACGCCTCCCTCCCTCCCTCCCTCCCTCCCCACGCCCCTCCGGCCTCGCCCGGCGCCGCGGGCCCTCAGCCGCCCCCTCGCCCGCCGCCGCCTCAGCCGCCCCCCTCGCCGCCCCGGGGGCCCCGCGGCCCCGTCCGCCCCCGCTTACAGATCTTGCCCCGCAGGCTCTGCAGCACCCGGACCTCGCGGCCGTCCTCGCCCCCCGCCTCGGCCCCCGCCGTCGCCGTCGCCGCCTCGGAGGGCGCCGCCGCGGGAGCAGCCGGCTCCGCCGCCGCCATGGTGCCGCCCGGCCCGTGCCGCAGCCCCACACCGCCTGCGTAGCCCGGCGAGGCGGGGCCCGGCGCGGCCTAGGCCCCGGGAGAGCCGCGCGCGCGCGCCTGGCCACGCCCCCCGCGGGGCCTCCGCCCGGCCCGGCCCGCCCCCACGCCTCCAGGCCACGCCCCCCGCGGGGCCTCTGCCCGGCCCGGCCCGCCCCCACGCCTCCAGGCCACGCCCCCCGCGGGGCCTCCGCCCCCACGCCGCCAGGCCACGCCTCCCCGCGGGGACTCCGCCCCCACGCCGCCAGGCCACGCCTCCCCGCGGGGCCTCCGCCCGGCCCGGCCCGCCCCCACGCCTCCAGGCCACGCCTCCCCGCGGGGCCTCCGCCCCCACGCCGCCAGGCCACGCCCCCCGCGGGGCCTCCGCCCCCACGCCGCCAGGCCACGCCCCCCTCGGGGCCTCCGCCCCCACGCCGCCAGGCCACGCCTCCCCGCGGGCCTCTGCCCGGCCCGCCCCCACACCGCCAGGCCACGCCCCCCGGCGGGGCCTCCGCCCGGCCCGCCCCCACGCCGCCAGGCCACGCCCCCTGCGGGGGGCTCCGCCCGGCGAGCCCCGCCCTCCCAAGCCCCACCCATGCCACCGGGCCACGCCCCCCGGCCTCGGCCTCGTTCGCCACGCCCTGGGCCACTTGCCCAGCTCGCCCCGCCCCTCCTAGGCTCCGCCCTTCCCGGGCCTCCGCCTTAGCTCGCCCCGCCCCCCTCCCCGAAGCCCCGCCCCCCGCCCCTCCAGGGACCCTAGCTAGCTGCTCACCCGAGGCTGAGCTCTGAGGATCGCGGTTCAAAGCCAGCCTGGGCACGCTGTCTAACCACCCCAAACCCAGAAGAGCTCAGGGACAGAGCCCAGGCCCTGAGTGCAAGCCTCATCACCCACTAACAACAACAACAACAATAATAATATCATACTCGCTCACTTCTTCCACTCAGCAGACTGGAAGATTTCATTTGTAGGAAAAAAAGAAAATTCTGCCTTGTATTTATTTCCCTCCGTTATCGTCTGCCAGAGTGACTGACCGACCCGGAAGTGGAACCCTCTCCTTTGACATTACAAGCTAGCTTTTAGGGGCCTGTTCCTGTCTTGACAACATGTCTATCTGTGCCAGCGTCCTCTGATTTCCCTCCTTTGAACCCAGATAGATAACCCTGGGACTGGAGACATGAAAACAACTTAACATAAGTGTAAAAAAAAAAAAAAAACAAGAACAAAAGCTTGCTTTCTTCTTCCCCCCCCCCCCCCAGCCATTTCCCTACTGCAGATCTCAGAATTGACGCGCTGGCCACAGAAACGCGTGGTCTGTGCCCCTGACCCACCGGAGTCCCTTCCAGTTCCTCGGCTTCTGAATGAAGACCTGGAGACGTGAGCTGTTTGAACTGAGCTTTGCTTATTTGGAAGAAATCTTTTGTGAAATCAATGTCTCTCCTTAATGGAAGCTGTTGGGTAACGTTTGCGAGACTGTTTTCCCTCCGTGGCCTCCTAGAGCGCTCGCCCTGCGTCTTGAATTCATGCAGGGTTCTTATTTCTTCATGATGTTTAGTAACTGGAACGACATTGCATCACGCAAACTTGCGCTCGCTTCCTTCCTCAAATTATTAATGAATGTGTTTCGAGACGAGCACGCCTAGCTCTGCCTTCTCCATTCTAACAAGCAACCATTCACTACTGTCTTCCTATTTCCTCATCATCATTTTTTCCCCTTTTTTCTTCTTCTTTTTTTTTTTTTTGTTTGGTGCCAGTACTGGGGCTTGAACTCAGGACCTGCGCGCTGTCCCTGAGCTTTTGTGCTCCGGGCTTGTGTGCTCTACCACTTTGAGCCATGACTCCCTTTCTGGCTTTTTGGCAGTTGATTGGACATAAAAGTCTCCTGGCTATTCCTGCCTGGGCTGGCTTTGACCTGGATCCTCAGATCTCAACCCCCTGAGTCGCTAGGATGGCAGGCGCGAGCCACGGTGCCCAGCTTGGACAAACCTCTTGATCTGGCTGAGCAGATCTGTCCTTCCCTTCTGGGGCGCGGGTTCCCAAGCTCTCAGCTTTAACACTGAGGTGCCCTGCAGGAGGTGGCCCTGTGAGAATGGAGGGGGGGGGGACTGGAACGTAGCTCACCCAAAGGCCTCTCTGGCAACAAAGCTCAAGGCAGGAGCAGTCTCCTCAGGACCGAGTCAGGGACTCAGGCTCAAGGACAGCTCAGTCCCCAGAGTCTCGAGTGTGCGAGGCACAGGGTGGTTGGAGCCATTGTGCACAGCTCCTGTGGCATTTGTTTTTTTTGTTTGGGGGTTTGTGTTTTGTGTTTTGTTTTGTTTTTGAGGTGAAAAGGTTGAAAGCGAGCTCAACCCCCACAGCTGCAGAAAGCCATCTGCAGAAGAGAAGCAGCGAAGAACGACGTTGGGGTACAGGCAGGGACGCCCCTGCGGCTGCAAAGGGAACCCACAAGCCAGGCGGTTGCACACCACCCCCACCCCCACTGTGTGACGTGAACAAGACTCCACGGGCTACGGAACCATTTCATGTCCCCCTTTAAGGCATTTTCTCCACCACGCCTGTCGTCCTAGAGACTCAGGAGGCTGAGAGCTGAGGGTCGCAGTTCAAAGCCAGCCTGGGGCAGGAGAGTCCGCGAGACTGTGATCTCCAGCGATCCACCACAAACCAGAAGTGGCGCTGTGGCTCAAAGCGCTAGAGCGCTAGCCTGGAGGTGAAGAGCTCAGGGACAGCGCCCAGGCCCTGAGTTCAAGCCCCAACGACAACAAACTCTTAGGCCAGGCAACAGGGGCTCACGCCTGCAATCCTAGCTCCTCAGGAGGCTGAGATCTGAGGATGGCGGTTCAAAGCCCACCCACCAAGGCAAGACTTATCTCCAATTAACGATTAAAAAAAAAACAACAAAAAAGCCAGACGTGGAACCATGGCTCCAGGGATCAAGTGGTAGAGGGCTAGCCTTGAGCAGAAAGAAAATCTCAGGGACAGCAACCCAGGCTCTGGGTCAAGCCGGAGAACGGACACACACACACACACACACACACACACACACACACACACACAATCTATCTCATCTTCTCAGATATCCAGCGATCCCAGCCCCCTCCTCTCACTGTGTCAAATCTCCACGTGTCCATCCTTCCCCTCTGGGCCTTCTCCCCTCCATTCCCCGAACACGCCACTGCCTGGAGTCTCCTCGCTTCTCGCAGGAAAGGCTTGCCTGTGCTTCTTTGCGCCTCAGTCTACCATGCGGCTTAAGCATTCCCGCCCCCCACCATTCGCTCCATTCTCCCTCTAAACTCCCCCCACACACACACCCCAATCCCAGCCTGGCCCTCCCCAGATCCTGTGCACAGTTGCGCGTGGGCAGCCGGCAGGCGCGGAGCGGCCCCACGGAGCCCGATTTAGCCGTGGGGAGGAGGAGGTGAAGCCTGGCGGCGCTCGGAGCCGAGGAGGGGTGCGGGGGGAGGAACACGTTTCACCCTGCTCCACAGATGTGCCAGGGGTGGGTGGCGTCCTCTGTGGCTCTGAAGTTCCCCTGCCTGGGGGGGCGGGGTGGGGGTGGAATCTTCTGATGAACCCACGGCCGTGGGCATGCGCGTCT